>NC_135877.1:20888399-21030899 GCF_031162955.1 Sander vitreus | reverse complement strand
GCGTCCTCATTAAAGCTACATTGTGTAAGAATTTCTCCCTTTTTTGCTAAGAATCAACTCAAAAAATGACACAATGTAGGTTTAATGAGCTCATGCAGCGTTGACTCCGCTGCTCTCTGACAGAGTGAACGTTACATACAAGCCTCAAATGTTAAAGTCCAACATGATTCAATATGCAGAGAGAAGCATATAATGATGAATTCACAGTTTAAAACGGCTCAGTAATGTAATGTGGAGCACTTTTTTTTAAAAGTATTTTAGTCTTTCTGGTGTAACTTGTAAAAGTTGTAACTATGGTAACCCTGGATTATACTTATCAGAAAATGAATTACAGTTTTCTCTGTGTGTGTGTTATCTAAAATGGGATTCCTCTGAACAGACAGAAGACATTTAGAATAATAACAGCCTACACACTGCAGCTGCTATTCTGTCTCTTCTCTCCCTCCCTGCTTATTTCCTTCTTGACCTCCTCCCTTTGCTCTCCTTCCTCTCCTCTTCCCTTCTTTCTTCGATCCCTCATTTCGGTATTTCCAGCCTTCTATCCCTCCTCTTGATTTGTGTTACCTCCCTCTTACTTCCCCTCTTTTCCCCTGTATTTTCCTTCCTTCCTTTTGCATTCTCTCTTTCGTTACACTTACCTCCTGTCTTTTTTCTCTTCCTCATTTCTTTGCCCTCCCTCCTGCACTTTTCTCTGACCTTCTTCCATCCATCTCTCATTTCTGTTTCCTCAATTCTTCTCTCCTGTTTCTTTACCTTCTCGTCTCTCCCTTTCCCCTGCCCTCCTTCCTTACATCCTTTCATGTTTTGGTACCTCTGTCCATTTTTCTTCTTCGTTTCTCACTGCCTCCTTTTGCCATTCTGCGATTTTCCTTCCTTTCTTTCCTTCAGGCCTCTGATTCGCCGCCCACATGACACACAGACAATCGACCAATTAGAGTTTATTGCCCGAGACTAAGAATGGAGATAAAATCTTTCTGAATAGTTATCTACAAACAATACAAACAGTAACAGAAGAACGGTGACAAGCGAGCCTGACGCAGCTGTACATGTTGTAAGTGTAACTTTAAAATTGACATATTTCTCTGATCAACGTGAGAAACGCTGAGTTGACAGCAACCATCAAAGCTTCTGCGTCAACTGAAAAGGATTGATCAGGACAAAAAGAAACAATAAGCAGCTGAACACGATGTAAGACTTAGGGCCCTACCTTACCTATGTATTACCTATTTTAACGATCTAAGCCCATGGCGTGAAGCGCCTGGCGCAGGTGCGTGTAGGGCGTGTACGAATCCACTTTTGCTAGTTTGACGGCGGAAAAAAGGGTCCTGGCGCGCGCTTCAAAAGGGTTGACCTTAGTGTCTTCATTAATCAGAGGTGTGTTTTGGGCGTAACATGCAATAAACCAATCAGAGATCATCTCCCATTCCCTTTAAAACCCAGGCGCGTTTGGACCTCGGAGCATTGCTGTTATGATGGAGGATTTGCTGAGCAGGAAGGAGAGACATTCAGGAGAAGAAACTGATCTGCTCGTGCGTGAAGTGTAAGCGTGCGAGCGGATCATATCATAATTCTATTTCACATTGTAATATTTTTAATCTTCTGCATTTTTTTTTGCTGCTGTGCGTCCCTGTGTGTGTAACAAGCATAATGTGTGCGCACTGTGCACGAAGCCTAGGCACATTTTACCAGGTTTTTGTTGGTCAATGGCGCGATCACTTCCCGCTGCCTCAAGATAGCAATACACCAAGAATTCCCCTGAACACACCTCCCTGGAAGACCAGCACACCCATGGGCGCACAGATGGGCGCAGGTGCATTTGCTATTTAAACGACAGGAAATTAACAACTGCGTTGGTCTTAAACTAGCAAAGACACTTGCGCCCTAAGTGGTTTAACAAAACGCCTGTCTGATCATCAGGCTACTTATTTCCTTCCTTGAATCCCCTTTTTTGTTACCTTCCTCTCCCTATCCTTGCTCCCTTTTATTCTTCCTTTCTTACTCAGCTTTCCGTCTTTTTTCACCTCCACACACAGCTCCTCTTCCTGGTTATAAAGTCACCATTTTGCGAACACAAACTGATTTAATCAACTTGGTTCTGGGGTAAACCGGCAGACCGACTCTGTCTCTTTTCCATTCATGAAACAACAAAGTACTGCTCTTCCTCTCTTCCTGTATCATCTGTTTAGCTAATTTCTCTCTCTGTCACAATCTGTTTGAGTCCCATTAATCTCCCCACACACAGAGTGCAAACTCAGTGTGTATCTTCGGAGTGTGATTTCCCATGATGCCGTGGGGAAAACAGAGGAGTCATTCATCACTGAAGGATGTGACACACTGACACACACACACACACACACACACACACACACACACACACACACACACACACACACACACACACACACACACACACAGGAGGTTGCTAGTTTGAATCCTGCTCCTTACACTCTGCTCTGTCTTCTTCCTCCCTGGAGTTAAGCTGCAGTTTGTCGTGATATATTTCTGAAAAGTGGGCCCCCTGTTCACTTTGTTTCCATGGCAACTGATGACAAACAACAGCACTGATGAGAACGTGTCAGACACCTACAAAACTACTATTACTAACTTTACACATTAATAATGAACCTTTACAGGACCAACTTCCATGAATTAGTCATCCCTTTGTGCAGTCAGAAATAGCATCAAAGTGAATTTTAAAGTTACTTTTCTATTATTTAAAAAGAAAGAAAAAACTTTTCTTGCTTTTCCTCTCAGCCTCTGGAGGGTTGTGTAGTTGTCTCCAGCAGCTGGCCGGCTGAGAGCTGGCAGGAGACAGTAAACAAATCACAGCTTATAAGACAAGATCACAAAGCAATTTGATTGGAATGTATGAAAAAAAACTTCTCCATCTTTGTACATGTGCTTTTAGGTTAATGCAAAGATAGGAAGCGCCATCACAAAAAGATATGTAGGGCCAATGACTATAAATCTCTTCTATATCTTCAAACCTTGAGGATAGCATAAAAAAAGAAAACATCACTACAGAACTCAAGGTCCATTTACTACCTTTTCATTTCACCATCTTCCTTAACGGATGGAATTTGTCAGTTTTCATGCAAATAATTCACTACTTGTCATGTCGTCACAAAGATATGTTTGCATTTGGCTACAACAACAACAACAACAACAACAATAACAACAACAACAGGCAAGAAAATGACAAGGAGGCCTTCTCATTATTTGTCCCTTAATTTGGAAAGTATTGGAATGAAACAGACTGAATCACACACAAGGTTTACCATTTTAATATCGTCCAATCAGAAAACACAGGATGCCACAGTAGTGCAAACAGGAAGTAGGATTACACTCGTCTCTGCGACTTCCTGTTTGCGTCACATTTTGGTCCCAACTCGTCAACGTTATCATTATGATCATATTCATCATGAACACATTCTTTATCTCCTTCAACATCTTTAAATCACATTTAAATTTTGAATATCATACTTGTATGTTTTAGTGTTTATTGTACATGTGTGCTTTACGTCTGTAAACCAAATTTCCCTGACAGGACAACAAAGGTTCAAAATGCACTAAATAATTAGCATATTAATTATAATAATACTAATTAGCTTTTTCACATCAACAATTATCACTGACTCAACTGTCATCATTAGATCATCGACCATCGTCCTCAGTCCTGATTATAATCATAATCATTTTAATTATCATAATTTCAATCATTGTGACTGGCACGGCAGACATTATCGCCACCACTGCTGTGGTTACCTTCATCCTCATCTTCATCACACGCACGCACGCACGCACACACACACACACACACACACACACACACACACACACACACACACACACATCACTGGACACAGTGTATAGAAGCAGGCAGACCCATTAATTCATATATGGCTCAATTATTAACATCAAAGCTGGCTCTAACAGAAGAGGAATAACTTCAAATAGTCAGTTCAACAGGACAAAGGTTCAACGCACCAAACTTTTCAAAAGTTCATTAAGATTTTTTTTAAGTCCTTTTCCAAAATTCTCAAAAGTCACGTCTCCAAAGATTTATCTGGACTTTGGGGATGGCCCCCCCGAAAAAATGAATACAGGTGTAGTTATCCAGCGCTTTGCGCGTCCAGCTCATTGTTTCCAAAACTCCAGACTCCAGAGCTCAGTCTAACGTCCAGTCCAAAGCAGACCGCACCCTGGAAAATCCACTGTGCTGTAGAATCCGTAGCACTGCAGAGCCCAATTATACTGCAATCCGTGCTGCTAGAACATTGGTTGATCTGCAGAGCTCGTCCCACTTTCTGCTGCACTGTTACGGAATCAGTTGCGTTGCATTTTCTGTCGCACGGAAGGATCGGTCGCACTAAGGACTTTATGATCCTGTCAAACTGTGGAGTTATCAGTCAGCATGGCAGTAAATCTTTTCAATATAATGTCTGTCGCACCTTAAAATCTATTTGTCTCGGCAAACAATGTTGTCCATTGAAGAATCCATCGCATTCAAAGCCTTGAAAGGTCCGTCAGGCTATGAGTTTTAATGAAACCATCACTCTGAAATTTACAGCACTGCTGACTTGTAAGACTTTACACTGTGAATTCCACCAAGCCACAAACTCCATCATGCTGCAGAATCTGTCACTTTTTTAAATCCCGTCACTATGTCAAATCTGTCACACAAGCTGTAAGCGTCCACTGATGATTAGCTTGAATCTGTCTGTCAGCATATGAACAGTCATTTAAAAATGCCCAACATAAACCAGATTGTATTATCTGCCATTTTTTACTTTCCCCAATTTTACCATCCTCCATTTTTAGTCCACTCATTTCTTTGTCGACTGGGATTGATTGAAAGCTAACTATTAATTGGCAAAAAAATATCTTAGTGTTTGTTGTTATGACTTCCTGTCCAGCAGCTGAGGCTGATGTACTTCATCCAGCATACGGTTTTGTGCTTCGTGAAACCAATGAGATCTGTTCAGTTTTTATTTGGTCAGCGTTTTAATCTCCAAAGGTTGCAGTCAGTCAGAAAGGTTGTCATAATAACTGTCAGTTTCATAGTCCCCTGACTCCTTCAGTTTCCCACAACATTCTCTGCACATTCTCACCCATCTGTCAGTTCCTTTATTCAATGAGTCCCTCTCAGGAGTTACTGTCAGCTTTTATGAGGTCACTAAATAGGCGAGTTCACCAACAGATTTCAGGTGGGTGAAGTTTGGGAACTTTTTTAACGTGAGCTGTGTCAAAATGTGTTTACTTTCATAAAATATCTACTTTGTGGTGTCATAAATTTGCACACTTAAATTAGAATTGCAGTGTTCAGAGAATGAGTAGTTTGGGCTCAAAATTCCATAATTCAAAGCTTTGTTTGACGATGCGTACATTAGCCATCTGACATGAAACCCAAAATTATGATGTTTGATACTTTTCTGCAATCTTAATTTACTGAGAAACTTCAAAATAAAATGGACAAACAAGGGAGTGATACAGCAACGTTTAGGGTTTGAAATTGAGGAAGAACAAAGCATGATGTCCTGAATAATGTGACTCACGCTTTGTAATTTATGGAATATACTCGCGGTTATGTTTCTCAACAGACAGGTAACGGTGTGTTCAAAGTTTAGTTCTAGCATTTTGAAATAATATTGGATTAAGTCTTCATTGCACATTTGTTACATTTTGCCTTAGACATAATGGGATGTGTACCATTATGCCTAAGTGCTTGATCATTTATTTTCACCTTTTACAAGGTTTTCCAGCTCTCCTGGTTCAAACACAAAACACCACATCACCACATCTGCCTCCCCATGCAGCATTCTCTGTGGTTTAGAGCAACATTTTGAGGTTATAAGTTTTTTATATTCAAATTATATTTCTAAAGCTAGGCCCCAACAAAGCGTCCCAAACCCGCCGATATTCTCCAAACTGCTGGATTTTTAGATCCTGAAAAAAAACAAAGCTGCTCTTTAAATTCAAGCTGAATAAGCTTGAATGTTATGGAGAGTTAATGAGTTTGAATGAGTCATCTGAGTGCTGTGATCAGAGGACACAGAGTCCATGTTGTGTTAATTACAGCTCTGTTCAATGACCGACATGCAGCTGACTTCTGGTTCATCTGCCTTTTAATGTCAGCTGGTTTAATGTAGCGAATGCAGGAAGGTCGGATTTAAACTCTTCTGGGTATCCGGTTAGTGAGGAATTTGGATTGGAGCCAAGAGAGGCTGAAAACACAAGCTTTATCTTTAGCTAATCAGCTAATCAAAATGCAGAAAAGTACCGATATTAATTTCATCTTGCTAGAGATGGTGCTTGTTCCTTTAAGAATGAGACATTTTTGTCTGGATGTTTTCCCTAGTCTGTTTTGGCAGATTTCATGACAATTTCGTCGAAGATTCTGTTCTGGTTCTGATTTTCAGCCCAGACATAAGAAACTGCGAGGCAGAGGTGATGGTGATGAGGCAGTGTCTAACATCTGTGTTACCTAACCAAACAGCTATCTTATTGTAAGGTTGCATAACAACTAGGGCTGGGTATGGTTTAAAAAACTACTACACCAGAACCAATACCAGTACCCTTAAAGTGATACCAATTCCAATAGAGTACTTTCAATACCCATCATGTGAATGGACACATTTCTGCACTAAACTGCCAAACGTGTGAAATATATCGTGCTCGACTTCCCCACACCACAGCCTGTATGGGTTGTAGCTGCTGTGGTAGTGGGCCGATCACGCTTGGTTGATACCTTAAAAAGTAACGAGTAACGATACCCAGCCCTAATCACAACACATTGGCCTATAGTACTTCTAACCCTTTAGTATATCATGTATGTTCCACAATATTTTAATTATATTTTAATAATGAATTGAGCTGTCATTAAGTCAATAAGCAACCATACCAACTCATGTAATATCTCATTTTGCCAATTATAAGAATTTTCTGATCGTAATTGTAATTTATAGCAACTAAATGTTTTGCAGATAAAGTACAAAGTACTTTGTGTATGAACATTTCACAGGTTTTATATTTTGTTGTACAACTACTGAAATGTTTCATTGGTAATGTTAAAAGTGTGTTCAGCTGTTGGTCGAATCATCTGTTTCCATTTAAATTCAGAAGATCTTGTTGTTGTAGTTGGCTATTGTTCATCTGACAGCAGATTATTCTCTCTGTGTCCATCGTCAGTCTTGGGGGGCGATTTAGTCATTGGATAGTTCTGATGCTAGTTGCTAGCTAGTAATTACTGAATCAGTGACTGCTAACTAGCAGCTTTGAAGAAATAAACCATCTGAAATAAAATGTTTGCAACAAATCTCTTTCAATGTAAAAGGAGTTGCGAAATCAGCTGAATAACCAGTTAAGTCAGTCTCTCTCATCATTCAATAATTGTTTTCATTCTATCTGACTGAATCTGTAAGCTAGCAGTGCGTTAGCATTAAGTTAGCAGTCAGTTTGCAGTCGCTTCACTCTAGCCAGCTGGTGTAGCGCTAGCCGAGCGCGAGGCTCGGAGGCTTTCGCAGCCACTGGTAGAACTGGCGCCGGTGGAGGCGGTGCCAGCGCACGTTGCCCTCGACGATCTCCAGCGCCCGCGCCAGCGCAGGCCCCGCCCCCACGCCGCTGGACTGGATGAACTCCTTTAACTAAGGAGAGAAAGGACAGGAAAAAGAGAGGAAGACAGGGAAATAATAGAGGGAAGAAGGGAAGTTGAGCAGACAAGGAAAAGTAGAAATGGTAAGACAAGATATGAGGAAGGAAGAAAGGAAGGAAGGAAAGATGATAGAAAAGAGATATTAGAATATTAGAAACCCCTCTGTGAAAAGATGGGAATATTGCAGCACCCAAGAGGCTAAAAAGGTCCTTACAGCCCACAATATAATAGTGTTTAAATAAAGCAACTACAAAGTGATGATTTAGGTATTGGTAGTCTTTGTTACTGTAGCTAAAAATGTTAGTTTTGTCCTAAAGGTTGCACTCCAGCCACAAAGTTAGATCCACACTTTTGTCTAAATATTACACCAAAATGAACAAACAACCTTAGGAGTGCGTTGCCACTGAATCAACAAGCCTGTGTTCATAAAAACATATGATTAGATAGATACATAAACTTTAACTACAACTCCCAAGGTTCATTTTAGCAAGAAACATCTATTCACTGAGCTGCCACAGAAAAGTATGTTAAAGATAGCTGTGTTTCACAGAAAACTGAAATGAACCTGCAGCTTAAATCACTTCACTTTTAAATTCCGCTTCAACTGGGGGTGAATTCAGCAAATATGGCGCCCTGTTTTGTTCTCCACTGTAACGAGAAGCATTTTGAACGGCCTCTTCTCCATAATAATGCCGGCAGAGGCTCATGGGTACTGTAGTATTTAGACCTATCTGCCGTGCCAAAATGACAGCCAAAACGTGATTTTTCAGAAACAAGATGAAATAATTAAACTGACAATCTATAGGGTTATTAGATTAGAGTCCCATGTTTCAGAGTGAAGTAACAACCAGCCCTCCCACTTCACAACTCGAAAGAAAGGTGTTTTGCCATATAGGATATCCTATTCTAGCTCAAAGTGTTGGATTTACCAAATTACCAGGCAGCCAGTGGGTCATAAACTAAATACTTTTACATTATGGTTTTACAAACATTACAGCAAGAAAATGTGATATTAATCAAACAACGTAATGAGAGGTAAAATGTCCAGCATGAAAGTCGAGGTATCAAAGTGATACAGCAGTTTTAAAGTACGGTAACAACATGGAAAGTTTCCAGCACGAGAGGTGAAATATTAAAGAGAAACTCCTGTTGTGGAAAGAGAAACTTTGAACTGTTGAAAATGGGGAATGAATGTGATTTTCAAAGTTAAGGACTGAAGAGGAAACTTAAATTGTTCAAAGTTGGACAGATTCACTGGAGCGCAGAAGAGAATCCATCCCTTCAACTCACTTTAATACAGTTCATATTGTTAACTCCATTGCTCTCCTTTACTTTCCACTCCTATATTTTCCCTCTTTCTCTTCCTGCCCTCTTCTCCTCTATCTATGTTTTCATTTCTTCTACCCCTCCTTCCCTCTGTGACTTACCAAAAGACATATTTTTCAGATATGCTTCTCTTAACAAAAAAAAAAAAAAAACCTTTTCAGGAAAATATAAATAAATAGGTACATCATTCTCTTCATTCAGGCAGTTTTTGTATTCAGGGGTCCCATTTTAATATGTGGAGATTCTGTTCAGAGACCATGAGAACCACTGAGGCTGCTTGTTGTTTCCATACCAACAGGAATGGCAGAGAACTCAAACTAAATGGTTTCAACACAAAAATAAATAAAATGAAGAGACAGATTTGTGTTCAGAAACGCCCACAACAAACAATGTTTGTTGAAGATGTGAGTATTTAGAAAGCCACTTCTCCTTCCATTTCATTTAATTTCTACTTTCCTCTTTTGGTAGAGCATCATTGGAGTTTTCATGAAAACCATTAAAATCCAAATATTTGTACTAGATGTGAAATAAGTAACAGTAACTGCTGTCATTGCTGCTGTATTCTCTTCAAATAATCATCTTTTTTTCTGGAGAACACATTAATGCCACGATACATCTGAAGGACATGAGGCCCTGCAGTTGACTTCTCAGCCTCTAAGGGCGCTTTCACATCTGCCTCGTTTAGTTTGGTTGAATCGCACTAGAGTTTGTTTGCCCCGCTGGTGCGGTTCATTTGGGCAGGTGAGAACACAGCAATCACACTCGGGTGGGCACCTAAAGCGGACCAAACAAGAGTATCGAGACCTGCTTGATGAGATGGTCTCGGTACGCTTTCAAACCAACTCTGGAGCGGTTCGCTTGTGGTGAGAATGTGATCCTACCTCGAACTGCACCAACTGTATGTACTCCACAAGTCTGAGCTAAATGGCTCCTGTAGTCAGGTGTGCTTTGCAATCTGCGGTGCAGCAGAGCAGCAAACTGTAGCAGCTTGCAGTGATTCTCTCACAGAAATGGACTGCGGTCACTCCGTGGTCAAAGCAGCCGCCGCTAAAGATGGAGACAAACACCAGCAGAGCAGAGCGAAGTCTTGGTGACCAGAGCAGACGTCGCAACGTCACTCGCGAAACAATGTCTGAATATTTAAATGAAATGAGCTGGTTTGACCATGGAGATGCGAGAAATACGCACTAGTCCAGAACACAGGACCTTCTTCCTGCATTTACTTTCTTGCCCCCGCTCCCAGACACATCCGACCAATAAGCGGGGTGAACGTTGTTGCGTGATTTGTAATGACGCATTTTGGTACGCTTGGAATTTTCAAGGTGTAAAACTATACTGAACCAAAGGGAAACCGCTCCAAGTTTACAAACTCATCAACCGATTTGGACCAAAGCAAACAAACTATTGGTGTGAAAACGCCCTAAAAGACACCAGACTGGTGGGCAGAAAAACATCACCTGTCTATCATGCGTCTCCAGCTGATGTCACTTGTGTTCAGATTTCGTCAAAGGGTCCCCCGTGCACAGTTAAAACGTCCACACTCTCGCCAGTCACGTTGGTGGAGATATCGCTCTCAGCAGAATCCAACACATCTGCTTCCATCGGGGCAAAACGTTGAACAAACGTTCGCGCAAAACACTTAAAAAACGTAAAATGGTCGCTAAAACAACCACCACGTCCTGCACTGTTATGTCTTGTCGGGGACGCATTAGGCTACATTAGCAGCTACACTTTATGCGGTCAATTGCGTCCCAGACCACCTCGACAACTGTTTTGAGTGATCGGATCACAATTTGTCTTGTGGTCGTTTGGACTTGTATTTAACGCTGTCCACTTGTTATCTAATCGCCCAAGACGCATTTTAAAAGCAAGTGTAAACAGGGTCTTACTAAGGCCCTTCTCCCCCGATTACTCAGACAAGAGACAAGTGGTCAGAGGGTGGAAATTGGACCACATTTACCTGTAAATCTTATTTCACTAATGTGTGTACGTTTGTGTATTTACCTCATTAAGTTCTTTCTCAGTGTTCAGGAACTCTGTGACTCCACCGATGAGCTTCGAATTCATGAACAACGCTTCACCATAACTGAACAGAGACAGTGAGACAGTTAGTATTACAAGTATTTTGTTTCTTTACAGCAGTGGTTCCCAAACTTTTTCTCGCCAAGGACCCATAAACTGAAGCAAGTTAGATCGCAGATTCCCATTTGATAAGACTTTGACCTAGGGGCCCTCCATCTGATAGGATTTTAGCTTTTAGATGGTGTATGAAACCCATGACCCAAATAGTCATACATTCTGTCATTGTGTTAATTATGGATGTAGTTATAGTGAAATAAATGATTCCTCCTTTGTGCTGGGGACCCCCTAGAACTCATTCAAGGACCCCTGGGGGTCCCCGGACCACACTTTGGGAACCACTGCTTTACAGTACAACACTAATAACAGTACAACATGTACAAATACTCATACACGGACTGACTGACTTACCGTGCGTTGAGTATGTCCCACTTTTCTCTGAAGTATTTCCAGCCAAGGTTTCGACCCTGCGGGTTTCTGCCCACATGGATGATGACGTCGATCACGTCCTGCTCTGGGACCAGGTCAGAGGTTAAAGACAGGTTCAGTAACCTAGGAGACACAGAGACACAGCCAAGCTCAGTAACCGTTGTAATTATGATCAATCCAGATCAAAGGTGGCTGTTGTCGTCTTGAATATGGAATAGGAATGAATCCACAGCGCCATTTTTGAGTCTCAGAAAAGCATAATGCAACCTTTGCTTGTCATATATATATTTATATATATATATATATATATATATATACATACACCAACCATTCTGCACTTTTATCCATTGTCAAGGGCCAGTAATGAAAAATGTTAGATCTGCTTGTTTCTTTTAATCATTTGGATCTGTTGCACACCATTTTGTCCGTGCCCCTACCCAATTTCATAGCTCTAGGAGTTATATGTCTGAAGATATCAAACCCTTAAAATGGCTTTCTCGCCTTTTTTAAGGAGCAAAAATGACATTCCCTGTGACAAAAAACTATGCAGTTATCAAAATTCAGCCAAAAAATATTTTACAGAACTTATTTTTTGGTCTCAAAATAGCATATACATAAGGAATTGACATTTTGTAGTTTTTGTTTTGCTGTTAAGAGCCCTGCTGCAGTGTGGGACTCGGAATTACTCCTCTGAAACGGAGACACTAGACCTACATGAGCTCCAGTAATCAGATTTCTCCCAGATTGTTAAAGGTTGAGAGGATTTACAGAAACCGGGTGATCGCACAAAGAGCATGGCTGTGGAATCCTGACGTGTAAACACAAGTTTCTGAAGTGCTTTTTAAAGATGTGAGACTGAGCAAGACAAAGAGACAGAGAGTTTCACAATAAAATGGATGTTCACTCATCCAACATTGTGTTGTATTTTTCATTAAACCACCAAATCAATTTTCTCTCTCTCTTCCCACATTCCCTCTGTGCTGAAACCATTTCCTGTGTGACCAATCAGTGTGTTTCTGTGGTGTGGTTTTATTTTATGTGGGTGTGTGTGTGTGTGTGTGTGTGTGTGTGTGTGTGTGTGTGTGTGATAGCTGCAATGTGAACATGCAGTACTACCTCTCTGATTGGAGAACAATTTACTGTAGCTGAAAAAATCAATACCTGACACACACACACACACACACACACACACACACACACACACACACACACACACACACACACACACACACACACACACACACACACACCAATCTGTCTCGCTGTACAGTTTTGAGTGTGTGTGAGATTCATCCTTGCTATTTTTCTCAACAAGAGGTAGCGGCAGTTAGGTCCTGATAAACAAACACACACACACACACACACACACACACACACACACACACACACACACACACACACACACACACACACACACACACACACACACACACACACACACACACACACACACACACACACACACACGGGCAGATTTACGTACATGTATGGCCTCAGGCAAATTTTAACTTTTACATTTCACTCCATTCGCAGTGTGTTTATTTTTCAGTGCGCCATGAAAATCAACTAAAACTTGCTGCAGTTTAAAAATAAAATCCATCATAGTCACCGTCATGTTTTCGCCACAGTATTGTTATTATCATCAGAGGTGGAAGTATTCAGATCTTTTACTGCAGTAAAAGTACTAATACCACACTGTGGAAATATTTCACTACAAGTAAAAGTCTGCATTCAAAACTTTACTGAAGTAAAAGTATGTATCAGCTTAATGTACTTAAAGTACTCAAAGTAAAAGTATGTTTAGTGCATTCAAATGTTCCCTGTCAGTGTTTTCCTTTTTTATCTGATGTTTCTGGATTAATATTCCTGCTGCATTCATGTGTATGTTGCATTTTCCTGCTGTAGATGTTTAAGGTTGTGCTCATTTTAACTCCTTTATACACTGTTGGGTAGTTTAATCTGCAGCAATGTATCACATCCTTTAAGAGCATCATATGTTTGTAGCGTCGCTGTCCTGTGAGAACCCCGGATCTCTAAAACGTTTTTAAATGTTTCATGGTGTCAGAAAAACAGCCCTGTTTTCAGCTTTGTGACGATGCATTTTCCGGCTGATCCAAGAGGCTTTTTAAAGACTTTATTTAGCTCAAGAAGTAGAAGAATTTTCTCAACACATTCACCCTTCAGTTTATCACAAACATTCAACATCAACACATCTGGAGATACAGGGTTTTCACTGGACAGTAAGGGGGTCATCTGAAAAAGAACTCAAGCTGTCAGACAAATGTAGTGGATTAAAAAGTACAATATTTACCTGAGATGTAGTGGAATACAAGTATAAAGTAGCATAAAATGGAAATACTCAAGTAAAAAAAAAAGTTTTTACTTGAACAAATTTGTTCTCAAGTACAGTTGAGAGCAGTGACTGTTTGGAAACCTCTCCTTCTCGCATTTCTTTTCATTTGAGCAGGAACGTTTTGCATTGATAAACTCTGGTGTCAGAAGTTCCCCTGAAGTTCTACCGAGTGTTTTAGTGTCTATCAACTTATTGTTTTGGTTTTACAGCCTGCACCTTTACTGTTTTGGTTCAGTCTCACAGCTCGCATTAATCGTGTTTCCAGCAGCAGGCAGCTGTTTTCAGCTAAACAAGCCACTGTACACAGGGGCAGTTGGAGAGCAGGTGAAGAAAGTGGAACATCGGGCATAAAAAGGTCAGAGGGTGACTATTGAATCCTCCATGTAACAAGATAGGCAGCTGTTTGTCTATCCTCTACAGTGAAATTCAGTCACACTTTACACTGTTTAGCTGTCAGCATTTTAACCGTGTTTAATTCAGCTGCTATCTAACGCTAGGCTAACGTTAGCTGCTGTCGAGTGTAGTGTTAATTAGCGTCACGTGCAGCGATGCAAAACTGTTGCCTCTAACGTCCGTTTTCGGAGCATCAGAGAGCAGCACAGGCATAGCACCAATGAGTCACCGAAATCCACGTTGCTATTCGGTCCGGTAGATACTGGTCGTTAAGTTGGGAGTGTGAACGGGTTGAAAATACAGACATCTTTTAGTTTCATTGCAGCGTTAAACCATCTGGAAACAGCTGTGTGTGTTCCTTTTGTACCTGTTGAGGAGGAAGGTGTTGTCCGAGCAGGTCAGAGCCTCCAGCAGGATCTTCTTCTCTGAAATGGCGTTGGTAGAGTGAAACTTCATCCAGATGAACTCCCACACGTCCTCGTCCATCAGACTGACCCCAGTGCAGTAAACAATGTCTCTGATGTTTGGAGGAATCCTAGAAAAAAAAAAAAACATCTAGCAATCAGACCGACACAATCGGCCACATCTCCGCTACAGCAAGTGTGTGTCACATTTTAGGGTTGCTGATAGGTGTTTGATTTGACTACAGTGCAGCAACAGTGACAGGATGTGAGAGTGACAGTGGACCAGGAAAGGTAATGAAGCTAAAAACCCAGATAAGACACGTCCGCACGATTAAGCAGGACTCTCTGGATGCTAAGTGAGAAATACTGTTTCCATTAAAACACCCCTTCACTGATACATGATAATGATACATAAAAAATTGTACTTGTATAGGATATGTGTAGTTGTGGAACTTCAGTAAGAAGGCTGGCAAAGCTATTTCATTCACTTTAAACATTGGATAAAGTGACTCTTTTCTTTAATACAGATGATGCTGAACTGAGATATGAGCCTTCTAGCAAGACAGCTAGCTAGCTAACTAACTAACTAGCCAGGCTGCTAAATTAGTAAAGTGTAAACTTAATGATTCATTCACACAAACCGGACCAAACTACTGTGAGCCAAGGGAGGGGGGAACTCAAAATGTTTCTAAACTTAAAACACATTTTTTGCCCCATTTGCGTTGTTTTACTAACTACACAATTATTTTAAAGGTCCCATGGCATGAAAATTTCACTTCATGAGGTTTTTTAACATTAATATGCGTTCCCCCCGCCTGCCTATGGTCCCCCAGTGGCTAGAAATGGTGATAGGTGTAAACTGAGCCCTGGGTATCCTGCTCTAGCCTCGTGAGACCGTCCTGATCTCGCGAGCTCCAGTTTTCCACTCGCAGATCAGTCTGGCATCTTGAGATAGAGAAAATTCGGAGCCGTTCGCCAAACGACCGACCAATCAGTGTTGGTTTTGAGGCGGGTTTAGGTGTGACGCAACAGTTGTTTAGACTGTTCAGTCTAAACAACATGGCGGCTTCCACGGATGAGATGAGCGTAGCTATCGCGCAAGTTCTAATCCGAATTAGAAAGTATTCCTTCATTGAAAGAAGAGCAAAAAACGGCACTGGAGGCTTTTCTCGGAGGAAAAGATGTTTTTGCTCTTCTTCAGAAGTGTACTGTGAAAACTTGGTGGGGATTGTCTGTTGATGAGGTTCATGTCACATACAAATGGTAAGTTTAAAAACATTAACGTTAGCTACGTTACCTAACTTAATTGTATGTTAAACGATGGCATTAGAAGAACCGCAAGGTCCTTGAAGCCAAACTAAAGCTAGCTACACTAACTTAGCTAGTTTCGTTGATCTGATTGGTTGATTTGGCCCGTCCATCACCAACATAGGTGGTGATAGACAGATGGTTTATCCAATCAGCTAACCAGTATTTTCTCCCCTTTCCAAAAGTTCTCCAACGGAAAGTTCCAGATGGATATGCCGAGCAAATGCGAAGCAATCCATCTGGTGGAGTCAGGTTAATCCTGCTCTGCCTTTGAGAAAATGAAAGCTCAGATGGGCCAATCTGGAATCTCCTCCTTATGAGGTCATAAGAGGAAAGGTTACTTCCCCTTTCTCTGCTTTACCCGCCCAGAGAATTTGGCCCACCCATGAGAGAGACACATCATGGCTTTCAAACGAGCAAAGTGGCAGTTGGTCAAGAGACTTCAGATACAGTATTAGGGGACCACTAAGGTCTATATAAAAGAGACTTCAGATACAGTATTAGGGGACCACTAAGGTCTATATAAAAGAGACTTCAGATACAGTATTAGGGGACCACTAAGGCCTATATAAAAGAGACTTCAGATACAGTATTAGGGGACCACTAAGGTCTATATAAAAGAGACTTCAGATACAGTATTAGGGGACCACTAAGGCCTATATAAAAGAGACTTCAGATACAGTATTAGGGGACCACTAAGGTCTATATAAAAGAGACTTCAGATACAGTATTAGGGGACCACTAAGGCCTATATAAAAGAGACTTCAGATACAGTATTAGGGGGACCACTAAGGCCTATATAAAAGAGACTTCAGATACAGTATTAGGGGACCACTAAGGCCTATATAAAAGAGACTTCAGATACAGTATTAGGGGGACCACTAAGGTCTATATAAAAGAGACTTCAGATACAGTATTAGGGGACCACTAAGGCCTATATAAAAGAGACTTCAGATACAGTATTAGGGGACCACTAAGGCCTATATAAAAGAGACTTCAGATACAGTATTAGGGGACCACTAAGGTCTATATAAAAGCATCCAAAGAGCACCATGTCATGGGACCTTTAAGTATATATTATTTATAATACACAGCGTGGTTTCCGTTTTTCGCCTATGATCTCAGCTGTCCTTGATATTTGCCATGTGCCAAGTCAAACTGTAACAGGTTTAATAATGTGACTGTCAGATAGTAGATTTGTATTATAACGTAATGAGCCCTAACTCTGAGCTTGCTTGGCAAACTGATCCCAGATGAGGGGCTTTGACTTCAGAGGGGAGGTTGTGGGGGAACAGCTGGCGGCTGAGCTTGTGCCACGTTGATGTCATGTTGTTTTTTTCAAGCAGCCGAGTTTAATTCATGTCAGTTATGATTCAGAGTCGGAGGTGCCAGGAATTTGTGACAGCAACAATATCTCCCACAATGTGAGAAGAGAACTACAAAAGTAAAACTACAGAACCTTTTCATCTACATCGGACAAATCTTATAATAGAGAACTGAACTTGTTGATCCTTGTTAAGATGGAGTTTGCAATTTAGTGCAGTCAGGCAAAATGTGGATTGAGGTCTGGTTACACAAACTGTCCCTCAGGTAGGGCTGAACGATAAGAAGGCAATCTACAGCACGTCAAGGTGGAGCCTCAATGATGTTGAACAACACGGGCGCACACTCAATGAACTGGAGTTACTGCAGGTAACTACGGTTTCTGTTGTTGGGTGTAAAAATACACACACACACACACACACACACACACACACACACACACACACACACACACACACACTCCATGCCCCAGCTGGTTACTGGCCTGAATCATCAGTAAAGCAAAAAGGTGAACATTTCCTTCACACTATAATTTTACTGTGTGTGTGTGTGTGTGTGTGTGTGTGTGTGTGTGCATGTGTATGTGTGTGTGTGTACTTGACCTAAATTGTCAGTAAACCAAAACTAAAATCTTTCATCACAATACAGTGAGCTCAGCTGGCAGCATACAATTATATACTGAACACCATGTGTGTGCATGTGTGAGTGTGTGTTTAATATGTGTGTGTGTGTGTGTGTGTGTGTGTGTGTGTGTGTGTGTGTGTGTGTGTGTGTGTGTATTCAAAGCAAGTGCAGAGTGAGTGATGCAGGGACAATTACATCATTCACTGACCTGGGAAATAAATTTAGAGATGCTCCACTTAAGAGCATGCACGTGCAGACATGCGCACACACACACACACACACACACACACACACACACACACACACACACACACAGGCATTAAATTCCTTCTCAAACGACATCTGCCAACCAAGTGTGTGTGATTTTAGGAATATGAGTGTTTAACCAGATAACATGACGTCTGAGCTGCTACCAGGTTATTTATCATCTAAAACAGTAAGCACTTCTGAGTCTACAGCTAGTTCTGCTTCTATTACTATTTTATCACTTGCACTTCTATAGTTGCCGCTGCTATTTCTAATAAAAAAATAGTCTCTGGGAACCTCCAGATGGCTCTGATTCCCTTAACTAACACACTGAGTGTGTGTGTGTGTCGTGTGATTGTATGTGTGTGTGTGTTTGTGTGTGTCTGTGTGTGTATACGTGTGTGTGTCGTATGATTGTGTGTGTGTGTGTTCGTGTGTGTGCGTCTGTGTGTGTGTCTGTGTGTGTCTTTTAACAGTCTGTAGAGGATGTTTTATATCCTAAAGCTCTGTCTTTCCCCTGAAATATCTCTCCCTCCCACTCAATTCTTCCTCTGCATCAAACTCCCATCCTGACAGTAAACATGTCCCTCCACCATCTGCTCTGTCTGTCTGTCTGACTCTTCAGTCTAAATGTCACTCTGAATTTTGAAAATCACTTCTCCGGAGTAATAAAACATTTAAAGTACTGGACAGAGGGACATGAGCTCTGTCAGGTGCTTAATGCCTGACTGAAGAGTACCGCTCTGCTGGTACTGTGACCACAGTGCACAATGTTTCCACAAAGCCCCAGCAGACATGAGGCGCGAAGGGCCTACTGTATACTTTCAATCCACACCGACTCAGACCTCTATCCTCAGAAGCAGCTGTCCTCTCAGCTCTTGAGAAGCTGAAAGCCAAAGTTATTTTACAAGACAGGCTACCATCAAAAATGTACAGAGGTGATTTAAAGTAGGCTCCCTAGTCCACAGAACTGTAGAGAAACTTGATCGATTGTTATAACATATTTAAGTAAAAGATTTGAGTGATTTGATTGGCTGTCTGTGGAGATTGTGATTCCCCACACATGCAAGAGAAAAAATGAGTCGTGGAGCTTAAAAACAGTCGAATGGATTCACGTTAGATTCACATGACCACCCGTCTCCTAAAAATGATGTTCCCATACAGCGAAAACTGCATTCCTTATTACGTTTCAAGGGAAATGTATTTTGTCCCCGATTGTGTTTTTCTTTGACATATGACAAATAAGTTTGTAATCAAAGTCAGTGAAAAGTCTGCATAGGGAGGAGTTCGGAGTGGATGGATGGGTCATAAAACATGGGACTTTCATCCAGGAGACTGCTTGGCTTCACTGTTTGGTCCCGTGTAAAATCAAAAATCAACGTTGACTAAAGTACAGTACTTAATAAAGCTGAAGATCTTTGTCCAAACCCGATGGGTTCGGTCTTAATTTCTATCAATATACACGGACTCGGGCCGGGCTCGGGCTCGGGCTCGCGCTCGGGCTCGGGCTCCGGGTTGCGCGGTAAATGAGCGGTCAGATGATGCGTTTCGATTAGCGCGAAAATGGATGCTGAGGAGCTGAAACGGAGGCTGGCCTCTGGAGGACTTATTTTATTTCTTTGTTCCAACTTCCAATGGCCTGTAGCCTACGTTAGTCATGAATAAATGATGTTAAAAATGTATAAATGACTCATTCTTCAGAAAAGAGCTGTGTGCGTGCGCACATTTGAATAATGTCAGGCTGTAAACGGATTTGGGCTTTTAAAAAGCTGTCAATCAAAATGTACCTGTCGGGCTCGAGCCAAATTCTGTCGGGCCGAACTTTTAAGGCCCGATTACAGCTCTAGTACTTAACCTACGTCACATACTTAACTTACGTAACTTTAATTATGTAACAAACACACTTATTTTAACCCATACAACAATCTTTTTAGTCTAGTTTTGTTTCAATTCTCAACATTAACCACGTTTAAAATGTGCAGCTGTCGCTGGAACGTTTCCCTCGAAACATAATTGACAATGCAGTTTTGTTGTATGGGAAAGTTTCTTTAAGAGACAGGGTTGACATCAGACATTTGCAGAAATGAAAGTGTATCTTTTCACTGAGAATACACAAGTGGTGTGGATTTGTGTCATTTAGTAGCACCGTAATAAGGCCACATCCAACCGGGGAATCTCCAGACCACCAGGTTAACTGTGTGTCAACTGGTTCCTAGTTACCAAGACCTGACCTGGGACCTGAGTTCCTTAATTTAGTCTAAAGGTCGAGTTATACAAGAAAAGAATTGTTCAACCAGATCAGCAATCAAAAGTGTCAATAGTTGTTCCGAACTCATCTCGTGTCTAGACCACTGCAACTCCCTCTTGCCTGTATATCAGAATGCAGCAGCCCGGCTGGTTTTCCACCACACTGCTCCTCCGCACCCTGAACTTGCTACCGGTTGCCTACCATGCTGCCAATGGCTTAGGTCCACCCTACATCCAGGACCTTGTGTTGTCCTCCTGGCTAAAAAAAAATGTTACAGAATTTTTTTTGGCATTTTTTCCAGGCTTTTTGTATTTGGCACATTTTTTTTTTTTTTTTAATGTTTTTCTTGTTCTTTTGCCATTTTGTCACTTTTTTTGTTTTTGGTGCTTTTTTGATATTTATGTTGCTTTTTCCCCACTTTTATCGACATTTTTGTCACTTTGATGTTTGACGCTTTTTCCCCACTACCACCAGTATATAAACACCACTAACATCAAATTACAATGACTAGTTTTACACTTATTCTTGGAATTCATGGTCAATAAACTTAATTTATATGAAATCATACCACATTTTTGAGTTTAAAAAGCAGAAATATGCTATAACATTAAATAATAAAAAACACCAACAATTCAATAAAAGTAGAGAACTGATCTGTAATTTTACTTGTGAAAAATGATGTATGGAACCACCCATGTTATTTTTGGGCAATTTGGTTAAACCGTTATCTAAATATTAATCAGAGGTGCCGTTTTCAATCGTGGACGATTGATTAGGTTCCTGAGGGTTATAAGAAACCCACATTTCTGATATAGAAACTTTAAAAACAGGTCAAATTTGACCTGAGGACAACATGAGGGTTAAACCTCACACCCCAGCCTGTCCACTATGCTCTGCTGCTGCCAAACAGCTTGCTACTCTCTCACTACTCCCGGCTACCGCTCAACCAAATCCTGACTGTTTGCCGTCCGGGCTCCATAATGGTGGAACAAGCTTTCCACTTACATCAGTACAGCAGAAACTCCACACATCTTCAGACTGAAAATGTACCTGTTCAGAATGCAACTTGGCCCATGAAAACATGAAAAAACAAAACACCTTTCTCTACCTCGTTTCTGAAATGTAGCACGTGAAGCACATTTTTGCTTGACTGCATGACTCTCACTAATTTTTAGGAATTGTTTAGGGATCTTTATGGTTAAATGCATTTTCTTTTTGTAAGCGTCAGCTAAATGAATGTAATGTGTGTGTCGTCATCATCATAACCAGTGTTTTTTTTAAGTGAACTGGGGCTGCACATGAGAAAATTAGAAGACTCTGAGTAGCCAGTTTATCAACACACAGCAAACCTGGGCCCATGTAGTATACCCAGAGAATGGAGTAATTGGGGGGGGGGGGGGGTTAATGCAGTTAATTGTTGCCCCTGGAGCCCCTACCAGGTAATCCATCAATAGCTGCAGTTACATTAAGATACATTTCAAAAAGGGCTCTTTATTTGATCCATTTGGATGCTTCATTAACAATAAAACCCCAGTGGGACATTAATTCCTATTCCAGAGGGATGTGGGCACTAAAATATTAGCTGTGCTCTGAAATAATTACACTCATTGTTCTGGGCAGAAGTCACATTACAGCAGGTGGTTCCTGACGCCCTTTTCCTGCAGGAGACGCAGGTGTGACGCAGGTCTGCTGTTTGACTCGTATCAAAGGCTGCTCTCTTTTGGTGTCACTGTTCTCGGGGGCTGTAACTGCAGTTTCACACACATTGCTGCAGAAGCACAGAAAGAATGTACTGAGGATTACACAAGTGCTTAATACAGTAACATTTAGTTTCATGTCTTTTAATTCAGGTAATCATGAAGCCAGGTCAGATGAGCCCCCTCCTGACTTTAATTATTGTAACATTCTGACAAAAAGCAGTCTTTAGTTAACACTCGGACACACGGGAAGGAAATGCACATGCATGTGCTCTCTAGATGGGATTAACATCACTGAATAGAGCATGAAATATATAAAAAAAAGATGATCACCCCTGGAGAGATTAGCCCTTTATGAATGTTAATTTATCTGGCACGGAAAATGGAGCGTTTCCAAATTGCTTCTCAAATTTCAAAAGGCCACACTTGTGTTGTAGTGAGGACGGAAAAATTGAGCTTTTCCAAAAATAAAACGCTGCCATATGGTTGTGATACGAAAAGCTCCCTCGCTCTGTCAACAACAACTTAACTTTGAAAGCAAGAGGAGTGAAAAACAGTTGGCGTAAAAGGCATAACGGTTGTGAAATATTTTGTTGTGGCTGTGCTGAACTTTTACTAAATGACACGTAAACACGAAGCTGACATTAGCGAGGACGTGGCCTGCTCCTCTTCTAAGAATCCATTCATAAAATCTGCCAGATGGAGTCTGAAACTGTGTGTTAGTTTAGTGTTTTAGCTTTAATGTAAGCACCCCCTCTTATCGTCAGCTCCCTGCTGTCCCATGCAGAACACCAGCATCTGTTTCTATTTAATTTGCTGTTTGAAATGTAATTTAGCAGATTTCATTAAGGTCCCAGAGGCAGCGAATGAGCCAGCATGAAAGAGAAAAACTTATAAGGGAGACAGAGAGGACAAGAATGAAAAGTGGAATCAAACAAATGGATCGATGCGGAAAGGGGGGGGGGTGTCTCTAATTGAAAGCATGTTGCACGGGAACACTGGGTATCACACACGTTTACTCCACTTCACATTTTGAGATACAAATTTGGAATAATACATTACATGTGGCAGAAGTTTTTGCCCAAAGCAACTTACATTATTCAACCCACATCCACACACATAGAGGGCAATTAGGGGTTCAGGTGGTGGAGATACAGCCGCCCAAAATATTCTGCACTTTCATTTGTTCTTAGTCGGTATTCTCAATTTAAACGCAGCATTGCATTCAAGGCTGATAAGGTCATAAAGTAAACATGGTTTTAACCCCTTTGCACACAGTAAGAGTCCATGTTTTTTTTTTTACAGCTGTGAAATCCAATCCCAGAAATGTTTTTGTTGTCTTCTGCATTATTTTATATAAATTCCCACCTGTAGTGGCCCAAAGGTTAAATAAAGCCAGTCAGTTGCTCAGACTGTGTACCCTGGAAATCCAGAGTTCTCGAGAGCACAGTTTGAATTTGCTCAGCGAGTCACTCTGGCATTCAGTAATGATGCTCATTAACTATGCCCTTGGAGCCGAGCTGCACCAATCACATCGGTGTATCTGATATAGGCGGGCCAGAGGCGAGCTAAACAGATGACGACAGCGCTGCAACATCGAAGTCCGGAATCAGTCAGTAAACATTGGTCGTAGTGTTATCCAATGGCGTGCAGTGATATTTTCAAATGCATGCTTGGTGCTGCCCCTCGAGTTGGGCAACAAACTCATAGCCAGAGCCTTAATCTTTCGGATTTGGGTCTGGATTTCCAGGCTACAGACTGTATACTGTGTAGCCTACATGTGTGTGTGTTCGTACCTGTTCTTGTTGCTGGAGATCCAGTCAGAGATGTAGGCGACCGCCTGACGGTGGCACTGTTTGTTCCCGAAGCTACAAGCTAACATGATGAGCTCCCTCTGTAACTCCCTGAAGAGAGACAAACAGGAAACATTGCATTTAGAACATTCTTGTGTCTATCATCAGATACTTAAAAGGAACATCTTTTTAAATCTCCTGTGTGGAGGGTGGACATCAGTTTCCTCTCTAGTACAGAGATAGGGCCAGGACTTATTTAGCTTATCACGGACTGGTAGCAGATAGAAACTACTCCGTCATTTTTTATGTTTCCTTTCCAACGTTAGCAGAAGTGGTGCCTGATGTTTTATTCTTGAAATGCATCACGTTGAGACCAGTGATGTGACTGACTGAGAGTCTGTTTTATTTGTATTCATATTTTTCGATGATTGCACTATATGTCTGTACCTTGTTGTGAACTTGTTTTTGTATCTTGTTGTGTCATTCATTCCTTCATTCTTTTGTTTTGCACCAGGACAAGGGGAAACTATTTCTTCCTCAATAGACGGATGAGTGAGGTCTCTCTTATATCTCTTTAATATTACGGTTACAGCAGCTTAGCGCAAAATAAACAAATGTGTGAGGTTGACAAAGTGCAAGTAGTGCAAAATGAAATGCAAATTATACTGTTAAGTTGTAGTGCAGTTATGGATCAGATCATTTAAAGGTGTGTGTGTGTGTGTGTGTATATATATATATATATATATATATATATATTCATCTTCATCAAGCCCTTTTGTTCTTTGCGCTGCTGCATATACATGAACCTAAAGAGCAGGTGTGCTTGGAGACGCCCACACAGTTTGTGCACCCAAAGACCTACTGCTCTGCACTTGTTCGTTGCGCGATTAAAATAGGGTCCTCTATTTTATTAGACTGATAATATTAACAGAAGTGTGTAATAGTGTGTGTGGGTGTGTTGCATACTCAGTCTGGTAGGACGCCTGCAGCACGTTGCCCTCGCTGCCGGGGCCGTTTGTTGGCCAACCCATCTGATGGTACCGCGATGCAACCTGCTTCAGCACATAGTCCTGGTAACACACACACACACACACACACACACACACACACACACACCATTAAGAGTTAATTAACAGACACCCAGCTGTCAGCGCTGAAGAGACAGTTTATTGTGCTAACATAAAGCTGTTGACTGACTGACTGACTGATTGATTGACAGAAGAACTGATAGAGATAGTAATTGATTGACGGGGTGTTTACACTGAACAGGCTGTATTCGTCTGTGCGGTCCAGCAGTTTGTCCAGCTGGTAGAGCGCTCGGCTGGCAGAGTGCCACGGCAGGAAGGACTGCTCCTCCGGCAGGTAGCCAATCAGCTGCAAGGGAACGCCCTGTGGGAGGTACCCAGCCCTGAGAGAGAGAGAGAGAGAGAGCGAGACAGCTAGAGACTGTATACTGCCTTCATAGAACAAGAGAATCAACATCTACTGGTTAAGCTGGAAACAATTAACCCTAACAGTGATACCCTTAACATCATCTCTGGAAAACAACAAAAACCATTGCAATTAAAAACGGTTTAATGTTATCAGTCACTTCACAGACAATTGAATCTATCTTTATTCATGGTATTTTTTCTTTTGACTGGTGAAAGGGTAGATGGAGACAAGAAACATGTGTGCGCTTGCGAAACAGCCACCCACAAATAGTCTCTAAACAAAGCATTAGGCTGTCTTTTGTGATTTCACATGAACAACGGTTGAAGTTACTCAGGCTACCGAAGAAGACCATAATTCCTCCGTTCAATTAGACCTAAGCTACGCACCCCAAGCTTGATTCCATCCTTAACAAACAGCCATGTATATCGGCTCTTCCAGTCTCTCCACTGCTGGCTGTTCTGGCTGATCGTGCAATAGTTCAATTTTGCAGCTTCTATTTACGTTCATAAAAGTGCTTGTTTTTATCACTGACAGGTTCAGATTATTATTTTAAGTGTCTGACAACATTATGGAAAGTACTTCTAAGGAGGTCACATTATGTTAAAACATTTTAAATATAAAAACATCAGCGAAATTGCATTCGCTAAAGCCACCAGACTCCATGTAAATAAACAGTCATTTTAGCAATCGCAAAATACACTTCATTCAAAGTTGACAGAAACATAATAAAACTATGAAAAGCCGTTTTGGGTCGCCCTTCCACTTTTCCAACAATCACAACTCTAGTTTTGGTTGAAATAAACACATAGTTTACCGATTTACATGTGAAAATATGTTTGGTCTATACACTTGGGCTGTGTATTGGCAAGAATCTGGCAATACGATACGCATCACGATACATGGGTCACAATTCAATATATTGCAATATATTTTGATACTGTGCATAAGGCGATATATTGGGATTTTTTAAAGAATAATTTTAGAAAAACTAATATTTAAAAAAACACATGATGTGCATAAAAGTCAAAGAAGTTGGGCGCCCGGATAGCTCAGTTGGTAGAGCAGGCATATACAGGTTTACTCCTCGATGCAGCGGGCCTGGGTTTGACTCCAACCTGCAGCCCTTTGCTGCATGTCTCTCCCCTCTCTCTCCCATTTCATGTCTTCAGCTGTCCTGTCAATACAAACCTAAAATGCCCAAAAAATAATCTTAAAAAAGTTTACTTTTTTAAACAATTCAGTACACAGAAAATCAAACTGCCAGTTTGGGATTGTGGTTCCCAGGTTCTTAGTGAGCTAATGTTTATATGCTAAAGTAGACAAAGTTCAGCCATAGCTACATTGTTAGCTTCTAGCAAAAAGTCAGGCACTGCTAGGCCCTGTTAAGCACTGTTAGGCACTGCTAGGCAAGGGCAAGTGGTGCGTCTCAGCATAGCCATCTAGTGGTAGGGGGTTTAAACACAACATAAATGTGAACCACTGTCTTACCTGAATATTTTTGAACGTAAACTAAAAAAAAATCGATATTGCGTTTTTGAAAATAGATACAGTATTGCAAAATAAAATATCGTGATACTCAAGTGTATCGATTTTTTCTTACACCCCTACTATACACACTAAAAGCATTGTTTTTCTTAAATGGAGTCTAGTGTGTTTAGTGCTAGCAACCTCAGAGCTATTTCTGGTTAAACAGAAAGGTTTTTAAGAGGTTTTAAAAAGACAGATCTCTTTAGGGATCCTTTCCATAATGTTGTCGGGCACTTAGAATCATAATCTAAGCCTTTCAGTGGCAAAAACATCACTTTTAGTCAACCAAATTAACGATGCACATTTGCCCTATAGGGTTACATTGCAGCGCAGTCTGTGGATGCCGGTTACAGCGCTCAGGCTCAATACTGGACCAGTTTCAAAGACTGTTGTTCCTATCAGTCACTTACACACAAAAAGGTTGTTAAAAAAAAAAAAAAAGTTTGAGAAAAACGAAATTATCCTTTGATGTCAACTCTCCAGAAAGATGGCAAGTTTATTAAACTCCCTACCTGTATTGGCACATCACAGCTTCTATACTATATCAGTGTGTGCTACACAATGAGTGTATTTATTATGTATTATTTTCTTTTCCTTTATGTATCAACTTTAGCCCAAACGGCATGCCAAAAAGACACAACACTTTCATACTGAAATCTTGTATGACTCTTTCTGGACTCTAAACTTTCTGAATTTTTTTGTTAGTGCAGTTCAGGACACACATAGGTGTATACTGGGGGATTAAGTCAATTTGAAGCCTGATCCTGATGTCCATCTGGTCTTTAACCCTTAATCTCTAACCCTTAAAGTCTGCGTGTGAGAGCGTGTGTTATAAACTACAGTATGAAAACAATAAGAAAAACTAGGCTGTCTAAATGCCACCGGAGCTATTTAGCTGCCCAGGTTACATCCACCTCATCATGAATATTAACCAGTGTCCTTTGTGCATTCATCAACATTCATGATGTTTTGTCATGAATATTAATGAGGCAGGCAGTTGAAGACAGAAAGTGAACTCAGAGAGGTGATGTTAGTTTTATTGGTTTTATTCTGATTATCGGCGTTCAGACTGAAGAGAGAACTGACCGATGGAAATTCTGATTTCCCAGCAACTGAGGCCGAGCAGTGACCTTTACTGAAGAGCTGTCAATCAAAGTGAGTGGACACAGAGAACTCCATGTTCTTTCACCGGAATAGTTTAGTTTGCCGACAGAGAGGTTGAGAGAGACACAGAACTCCACAGAGTTAATCTGATTGAGATAAGACTCTCTAAATCTTTGAGGAGCCAGCGGAACTCTAAACTCCAAACTGCCATATTTCCATAATCTACCTCTTATCCAACCTCCGCACATTCATCTCCATTCCCATCATGCACCTGGCCTCTGAGACCATTACCATAATTCATCCAGTGTGCAAAAAAAACAACTTTGCCTGTTTGCGAGTGACGGGACTAAGCGTGAAAGCAGAGGGGAAGATATAGCGATCTGCATCCAGCACCATTGATCTGTTTACTTTTTCAACTTGCAGACAGTACACAGTCACGCCACACTTCATATGTGTTCGCATGTGATCCGTCTTCTTATCTGTCTTCTTATTTTCTGCTGAGGTCTTTTTTTTTTCTGCCTTTTTAATCCTTTATGTCTCTATTCTCACAAATGTTCTTTTTATTTTCAGAGGTAATAATATTCAGAAGTCTAATGATCTAGGGTTCCCCTTCTGTTTTCTATCTCTGTATTGTCCACTATGTAAGAAGCTGAACTGAATCTCTCTGAAAAGCTGTGCAAAACCTGAAAAATACTGAAACACTGAGAAATAAAAACCCTAAAATCTGTCATGTTCGTACAATCGTTTAAAGAAAAAAGTTAGACATTTGGGATAATACCTTTATTTGCTTTCTTTTAGGAGATATATGAAGCTATAGCCAATAGCCGCTTAACTTAGCATAAAGACTGGAAACAGCAGGGAAGCTGTCCAAAAATCCAAAGGACATCTACAAGTACTTCTAAAGCTCACTGATTTACCGTTGTTTCTTGTTTGTTTAACCTGTATAGAAAGGAAAAAAAGAATGAAAATTCCCCTGGCAACCTCATGACAACAAGACTCTGGGAATGAGACTGTCCTCCAGTAGCAGTGCCCTCTAGTGGCCGGAGTAATTATGACGGGAGTAAAGCAGGGGGTAAGCCAGCTTCCACAAAGCGCACCTCCTATGGCGCCATTTTGATGGTACCTAGCACTCACCCGCCGTTAGCATTCCATTGACTGCCATTCATTTTGGTGCCACTTTAACAATGAATAACTTTACATCTGACGTGTTTAAAGACTTTATTTGTCCATTGTTTGACAATGTATAAAAAGCTCCATTACCTTGTATCTCACGTTATGGCTCCGTAGCAGACGTTTCTGTAAAAATAGGCTAACGACAGTGTCATAACCACGCAACTTAAAGGGATACTTCACCGATTTAGCATTTAGCTTTGTATCAGTAGAAACCCGGTAGTATTTTTTGAATGACCGTGCTTCTCTCCCTCATGTCCCCCCTGTGAGGGGAGATCTCTGTATTGTGAGTCTGGAAAAAAAGCCTCTTATGATGCAAAAATCGTCATTTTGCGTCATAAGAGGCTTTTTTTGCCCAGAGGCTATGGACTACAGTCCAACTTCCGCATATTTCAAACCCGCCCATAGGGGGTTGGACTCCGGCATTCTCCGAAATTCCACGAAAACAAAACGAGTGTCAGCCATCTTGAATCCTCGCGTAGCTTTAGTGGCTTCTCAGCATCAAAACTTTAGATAGATTTATTCATCCCGAAGGAAATTTTAGAACAACAATTATGTGCATTCAAACTACCGCACACGTGTACCAACGGGATACATTGGTACAGATCGGAGACTATGCAGGACACTTTATTACAGACGGAATACTCGACACAGCTTCACCCGCCTGCTATGGAGACCAGCGGTGCTGATCGAAGCCTCTGGCCGGTAAAGGGACATCATCAGCGGCGGACGTTGAGCGAGTTTGCAGGGTGGAAAACTAACGTTAGCCGGCCATCTGTTCCATCAATCCTGCCTGCAAGTGTCCGCTCATTAGACAACAAACTGGACTACATCAAACTTCAACGAAACTCCCAACGCCCCAACAGAGACTGCTGTGTTTTTGTTGTTGTGGAAACAATTGCTATTGGCTATGCAGCTACCGCTCTGTCGCCGGGTAAGACTAGTGGAGGTGGGCTGTGTTAACACGGACTGCCTGGTGCAGAAATGGGGCTGCTTGTATCCAACTAACTGCTAACTGCTGGTGGAGTTTGTGACTGTTAAATGCCGACCATTCTACATTACACGCAAATTTGTACCAAGCGCTGATGCTAGTAGGTAGCTATGTGTTAGCCGAACCTCACGGAGCATATCATGTGTGCTAAATGTAGCCTGTTTCGTATGTTGTTGTTTTTATATATTGTAATTGTGTAACCAATTGAGCCACGGTGAAACGTTGTTTCGTGTATATGGTTGAAATGACAATAAAACAGACTAAAGCTGAGTTGACTGTCTCACTGTCTGTCTGTAACGGTAGGCGTGGCTTGGGGGTAGACGCTAAAGCAGCGAAGCAAGTGCATTCTGGGATTTGGTGTCTTTCATCCACATGAGCCAAAAACACATTTTCTGGCTTTTCTCGGCCTAGAAGACACCAATTTCTAAAAAACAAAAAAAACAAAAAAAAATCACATTTCTACTACATAAGTGACCCAATTTAAAGATATATTCATCTTTCCAATGGTGAAATATCCCTTTAATGTCGCATAGTAGAGGAATTACCGTATAGTACAGGAGAAGCTCGCAGGCAGTTTCGACTTACATTAGCTGTTTAAGTTTAATTACTAATGTTAACTAGCATTTTAGTTAGCAATAATTAGCCTGTGCCTATGTTATCTCCTTACATATACCTACGCTCTCTGTCTCTGAAAGATTGAGATTTCTCCAGCTCAGCTACCAGAAGACTTACAACTTTCAGACAGGTTGCTTACGTCACATCTACGTCTTCAAGCTCAGTTGGAGGCTGCTCAGTAACGCTCAGCCATCACCGGGAAAGTGCTTCTAATATACTTCACTGGTCTCCGTTGAAAACAACGGCGTCACTTTGTACATTTCTTTAACTGTCTATGTATTTTGCGTAAGTAGGAATTAACAGAGGACTTAGGGAGATCGAGGTTTGTGTCCTGTTTTCGTTTAGTTTTGAGTCACGTTCTGCACCACATGCGTAACCGGAAGTGAAGTAACGTAATAAATGTCCATGAGTTTAGCCCAAACCACAACCTTTTTCTAAACTTTATTAGTTTTGGTGCCTAAACGTAACCAAACGGCAACTGTTTCACGCTAACGTGTTGAAAACATGACCGTTACGTTCTGTGTTTGAGATAAGAGGACGGAAAACACTCCTGTAGGACGTATTTCCTGGAACCGCTAGGGGCGCTAATTTATGAAATGCTTCTATGGTTCGTTTAAGAGGGTAGATTATGAACGACCTATATCATCGTATGGTTTAGAGGACTGGTTGCTAGGAATTTATTAACGATGATCTTCTCATCTAACTCTTTTGGCAACAAATAATCAAGCATATTTACAAAAATGTCTATTGCTTTAAAGTAACACTGAAAATCAGAGACCACAAAAACATTTAATATAAACCCCTGAACGGCCAGAGGACACCCCAAATCTTAATGTCATTGTTATATACTGAGCGCATTCTTGTCAAGGTCTTAACAGGTCCACTAACAATTTATTTATACAATTTGGGATTGGGTATGTTTTCCCAGGAGACCTCTCCATTCTTGCTCCTCAGAGGATGAAGCCTTTTGGTTTTATTGACCTTTCCTCTGGCACCAACCTCTGGACAAACTTCACACCGCAGTCCCAGCACTAGTCTCTAGGGGAAACTAGTCGCGTTATTCAGCTGGTTCTTTTCACAGAGAGGCAGGAAAGTGGGGTGGTTATAGATTTTCAACTTGCCCTCAGCCATTTACAGTCTGTGTATATGTGTGTGTCTGTGTGTCTCTCTCCCAGTGTTGTCGCCTTAACGAGCTCATTTACTCGTTAACATCGTTAAGGGCCAGTTAATTGTTTGTCCATTAACCATTAGCAAGGCTCAGTGGAGAGCTAACAAGGGACTGCTGCAGTCTCACACAAACGCGCACACACACACACACACACACACACACAAAGAGAGGCAACATCCATCACTGTTTAAGCGCACACTCACAGACACAGTCATTTATTACTGCTAAACTAGCCACACACACACACACACACACACACACACACACACACACACACACACACACACACACACACACACACACACAAGTATCAGCAATACTGAAATTTACTCAAGAGATGAAAGATCCCTCAAACTGTAATCACTTCAATGATCGGCAATCTAAAAAATTGAAATAACATCTGCGTATGTCTTCTCTTTAAAAAGAACTGAGCTAGCAGCTTCTCCTCTGCATGTAGTCTTTGCTATAAGCATCCATCATACACCTCAGAAACTGATCTCAATCTTTTTATTAGCTGATTTGTTCGTGCAAAACAACTTTATCACAGCTTGGTTTGTATTGTCATAGTTTTTGTCATTTCCACCTGTAATTTTAATATTGTACTTGCCAAATTAATTGCTGAGATGGGACAAAAAAAGAAGTCAGACGGGTTAAGAAACAATCAGACAGGTTGGAAACAAACCGCCACGTCTGTAAACGTCTTCATTAAATAGTTACACTTCTTTACAATCACATCCCCAAAGGAACCATAGAAAATCACAATGTCTATATCTTTAATTCCCCCATACCATCTCCTCACCCATGCATCTCTCAAAACAAAGCTAGTCGACCACAACCTGAAATTTAGAGGAAGCAACATGCATGCATTATCACTATTCATTCACTTTAGCCTGGATTGATAGTATTATATGAATACAATGGTGTCATGTCAGTCAACCAGTGTATTTAACTATCTAATGTCCCTCTCCAAAATCACTTCAGAAGAGCAGTCACAGCGCTTACTTGCTTTGGTTATTGTAAAGCATTAAAGTTCAACAAAGAATGGTTCACATAAGAAAAGTTCCTTTTTCATTTTTATTTTCTATGTAGATGCACTCCCTTACAAAATCACCTCAGTAGTCGAGAATGATTTAATATTTCCAAATAGAGCTATTGATGTAATCTTGTAAAAATCTGTCTTTTTTCAAATTGCAATATATATCGCATGAAAAAACCTATTGCAGTGTCAGTTTTTTTCCAATATCGTGCAGGCCTAGTCTGGGCCCATCGACTAAAGGTATCAAATGAATCTAGTGGAGTACAAAGTTCAAGATTTCCCTTTGAGATGTAGTGGAGAAGTATAAAGTGGCAAAGAACCTCAAAATTGTACTACAGTACTAAGTAATAAAAACTGTTAAAAGTGAGAGTTTGTAATTTGGCTGGACTCACTCTTTAAAACAAATCTCTCTGAACTACTATGAGCACTACAAAAAGCTCATTGTAAATCAAAACCAATACGTTGTGTCTTCCAATGTGCCATAATAATGTTCAGTGTTACCATGGCGACAGATGCAGGCTGAAGTAAGAGTGTCTTCTGCTGTCAGTATGAATATTAATAAATATGTAGTTCTGTTTCTTTTTTCTGTACAGATGAAAACCTCCTGCTGAGCTCCTTACTCACGAACACACACACACACACACACACACACACACACACACACACACACACACAAACAGAGGATGGCATCGCAGTCATCTCTAGTTGTTGCTCATTCAACATGACGGAGGACAGATGGCTGAGAGAGATGTGGAAAAGGAAAGAGAGACGGGGGTAGATTGAGTTATAGGGTTGGTGTCAGAGTAGATTTTGGTTACAGTGCTCAAAAAGCTTCAGGCTGAAAACATCATGATGAGAAACGACACTCTCTACCTCTCTGTGGCTGCAGCCTCACCGAACACTCATTCATCACAAAGTTTCCCTCTGGCCCCGGTTGAATTTCTTTTGGTAGGACTACTCTAAATGCAGCAACATGGATTGGTCATCTCACAGAGCCAGATGTGATCCTGTCACTCTGGGATGACATTTATGTCAGAGACACTCTGGGAACAGTGCATTGCTTAAAAGCAAACTCTGGCATTTGTCAACTTGGTCTTATTCGCGTGTATTGTCCATTATAACTCTTGCTTTCGATCTGGCTTGTTCACATGCTTAAGAAGTACTGTAAGAGTGAACCAAACAACATGATTTGTTTCTGCAACTTTCCAAACTGCAGAAATAAATTCACAAGCACACATAGCCCTTTTTCAAGCAAATTGCTCCAGGAACTACAGAACCAGAGAAGCTAGATTAAGAAACTAAACTAAAATAAATAAAATCTATGTCCCTTTTTACAACTCATGTACTGCTTCACTGACAAAACCTCTAAGAACCTTTAAAATTAGGCAAATTGGAGAGATGAATTAGAAAACAATGATGGCGTTTGAAGTGCAGTTTTCACAATTATCTGTGTTTTTACTCTTGCGTGACGCTGTTTGAATGAATGTAATGAATGTAATGAATGTAATGAATGAAATGAATGAAAGTATGCTGATCCCTCAGCTTAATACAGAACCATCTGAGAAGCTGTTTGGGAAAGGGCAGGCACATTCATAAACTACCTGGCAGGTAATTCGATAAACCATCTGTCTATCACGTCTGCCATTGTTGGTTTGAACCAATAGCTGCGGCCGTCACACACACCTAAACCACGCCTGTAGCTGCCAGTAGCTCCTCGCCGGACGCTGATTAGTTCGGTAAGCTGGTTGTTCAGACACAAACGCATTACTTGAAGCCTGACAAGATGGATTTTTCGTGTGATATGTGATTCCGCGATTCTTGCGTGATATCGCGAGAATCCAGCTGCCGTGCAAGGTAACCCTCAGCTTGGAACCAGTTGCAAAATCACCTGAATCTTCGGTAGCGCGTCTCATTGGACGCATTCAAGGGGATTCTAAATGACTTTGAAGCAGGCACATCTGGCTGTAGATGTTTTGAATGTTTCATTTTATAATTCTTTAATTTGTTCTTTATTTTCATTTTAAATTGTTGTATTATATATATATATATATATATATATATATATATATATATATATATATATATATATATATATATATATATATATATTTGATTTATGTCTGCAACCGCTATATGTGCTGCAGTCAGTCTTGGCCAGGGACACTCTTGAACAATAGATTTTTTAATCTCAATGGCTCTTTTATTCCTGGTTAAAAAAAAATATATATATATATATATATATATATATATATATATTATTATTATTAATATATATATATATATATATATATATATATATATATATATATATATATATATATATATACACACACCATGAGGAAAGTAATGCTAAGGAGAAACTCCAGGAAAATCCACTGCTGCAAGGCAACAGTGTTAATCCTCGAGTGGCACTTATCTTGTGGTTGTGGATAGGGGAGAAATCACCCGCTGGCAAAGCTCTATCCACATGCCTTGTGTGTGAATGTAAATGTGTTTATGGAAATCCATAGGTCTTAGCTGAACTCACATACAGGATATAAACCTCACCTATGTACAGCTGACTCTGTCAAACTACATGCACAGCAGCACATCCTTGATTCTGCTGGCTAAACAGATGATGATAACTCTATTCAACACATTCAACCCATCAAAACAGACATATCTGAGGGAGTCAGACCCACCATCAGTCCGGTCCAACAAAGAGGCACTCCTTATTGCGAAGCAATTAAAAGCAAATAGAAACAACAATGGATCAGCCACGCTGCACTCTCCCTCTGTGTGTGCAGATGTTTTAAAGGCTCAGTGACAGATGAGCCTCTCAGAAAGAGAGAGAAGATGGGAAACAAATCATTCATCCACCACTTATTTTGTCATAATGAACTGTCCATTGCCCTGTGTGTCAGACTTTGAAGACGGGATTATACATCAGACTGAAACAATAGTGTTTCTGGTTAAAAAAAGACTCACCTGGCCAGGTTAAAGGCATCATCGATAAGTCCTGCCCTGTTTCCAACCGAGATGATCTGAGAAAGAGTGAGACAGACAGAGAGGGCGTATAAAAGTTAGCGTTAAACAGAAAGAGTTCCACCGACAGACAGACAGAAATACATACTTCAGGGTTGTTGTGTAACTGTTGTATCAGCAGCTTCCAGTTCTGGAGGTCATAGTTCACACGGAAGTAGCCTGTCTGGTTGATGTTGCCTAGCAACCAGGTGTTGTCGTCCATCCGACTGATCCTGTGGGTTTCTAAGAGAAAATAGAAACAATTAGTCAGACAGTTAATCAACAGTTTCTGCCTGATACAAAGAGCACTGGCTCAGCCAAACGCCAGTGTATTAGTTGATGTCATCCGATATGCAGACGATACCACGCTGTCCTATTGGCAATATTTTAAAGGTTGCAAGAAATGGTGTTATTACTTTCATCATGTGATGTGTATTGTTTTGAACCTTGAAGTTTAGGTTGAGAAGACAAACAGTGAAGGATCAGTCTGAAGTACACCGTTAACCAATACTGTATGTGGAGAAACACACCTCGATTGGATTGGACTCATACGGGAGTTACAGTAATTACAAGTCTCTGCTGTCAACATCCAAGTCAGAGTTATGACTTTGTATAACTCGCTCACTTTTTTTTCGAAAGCTCATATTATTGTCCAATAACTTAAATTATTTTCCCGTTGATAACATGGAATCTGTACAATAAGCGTAAAGCTGCACACTATGATGCCATTACCTTATATTAGGAAGATAAAAAACACTTACCTAATTGGGATTGAACTAACTTGAACATGTGTTACATTAACAAAACAGAATGCAGCAGAGAATGTAAAAACAACTAAATATAAACTGCAAGATCCACATCATCTTACACCTTGCATGCTAAAAGCAAAGTTGTGTTGATTATAGTGGCATCACAGCCTCCCACAGAAAAAACAAGAACATCCTCTGAGGTTGTAAAATTAGGCTGCAAGGTTTAACAGAACAGCTTGTAGGATCTTTCAGACTTTGTATAACAGCCAAGTGATAAAAACAAGCTGACCTAAGTCTGGCCCACTTCCTCAACTTTCTTCCCTCTGGTTGAAATTAAACTTGAAGTCTTAAACTTCTAGACCTCCCTTCACCATGCGCCTTGAAAGTAGGTGAAGTTGTGCCACAACCCATACTCTGTGCTTTAACACCTGTTGAGAATCAAAGCAACCTTTATTCCTCAAAATCAGAAACATAGTTAGCTTTATTCTCCAAAAATGTCAGCAGAACCAGCTTTATTTCACAATTGAGAAGCAGAATGAGTTTTAATCTCCATAAACAAATATTTGGCTTTATTCTCCAATATCTGAGGCAGAATAAGCTTTATTTACAAAAAAACCAAACCATAGAGAGTTTTACCCTCCATGAACAGAAGCAGAACCATCTTAATTTCTCAAAATCAGAAGCACCATACGTTTTAATCTCCATAAACAGAACTATAATTGGTTTTATCCTCAAAAATCCAAAGCAAAAAAGCTTTATTTTCCAAAACATAAATTACATTGTATTAGTATGAGCTTATATTCCCCATAAACAAAACCAGAATGAGGTTTATTCCCACTGCTGACAGATATCTGAACACTGAAACATGGAAAACATGGAGCAGAGCTATTTTCAGAGGAATATACCTGCGAGATAGAATTTCTGAGTCCATTAACTACAAATTACATATCAAGATAATGAGGAAATTAATTTGTGATCATGAGATAGGTTAACATAACAACAGAATACCAAGATAATGGCTTGTGTTTCTCAAAGTAACAAGATAATTGAGTCATGATTGCAAAATAAACGTTTATGGAGATGATGTTGGATCTCAGATCAGCACACTGCAGTGTTTTCTAGTGTAAGTACTTGAAGCATCCCGGCAGTACTGTACCTGTCTTGTTGTTGATCCAGATGAGGCTCTCTGAACAAACGCTGGATGCATTTCCCACAGCGACCGTCAATGGAACCTGCCACTGTAAACTACAGAGAGGGAGAGTTATGTCAGTAATGGTCGGCGGAATTGGATTCGGTTTTATGGCCTCAGTTATCAAATTGAGAGACATTATAGAGAGAGAGAGAGAGAGAGAGAGAGTGACGGTCAGTGGCGATCAGTCAACATCAGTCAGCTGGAAATGGAGCGAGCAGCACTGACTGTTACAGAGAGAGAGAAAGAGGCAGGAAGTGAGAGTGTAATAGCTGCAGCAGTCAGCGAACATCAGTCAAGGGGAAGTAGCTGAGAGTTATTGTCTTCTTCAGAGAGCGAGAGGTTAAATGTGGTCAGTTTGCTGATTTTTCACATTTTCAGATCAGATGAGAGAAACATAAAGGCTCCTTTACGGCTTGAGTGAATTGCCCCTGAACATATCAGACTCATAAAACCTTTTAAAAACCTAATGATTATCTCAAAAATTGCATCTCGGTTGAGCTTAAACATTGCGTGGCGATCCCCGCTCTGTAGAGTCAAGATTTTTCCAAACTCCAAACAAACGTTACAGCAAAGAAAGTTTGTTGTAGTGCCATTGTAATTCAATTCAATTTTATTGTCATTCAGCATGTTAGACACACGGAGAACGAAATTCGCTCTCAGGACCAGCAATATGGCAGTAATTCATTAACCTATGATTAAAAAAGATAAGGTAAAATAAGAAATAAAATCAGTATTTCAGGGCATCAGCAGTCCATAGGGTAAAGTGCATACAGTTCAATAAAATGCATACAGTTCTTTAGGGAAAAGGGATGGCAGCAGCACACAGTAGAGTTTAGTTGACAGTCCTTGAGTTCACAAGCCTCACCGCCACTGGGTAGAAGCTTTAGCCTTGTGGTCCTAGCATTAAGGCTGCGCAGCCTCTTGCCGGAGGGGAGGGGGTTAAACAGGTTGTGTGCTGGGTGAGAGGGATCTCTCATGATGTTAGATGCACAGCTCCTGCATCTGCTGGTGTAGATGTTGTCCAGGGAAGGGAGACTGCAGTTTGTAATCTTTTGAGCAGATTTAACTACTCTCTGCAGGGCCGCCTTATCCGCTGCAGAGCAGTTCCTATACCAGACAGTGATGAAGAATGTACCACACACCTGTAAAAGGAGGTGAGGACAGCAGGACTGAGGCCAGCCTGCTTCAGCTTCCTCAAGAAGTACATGCGCTGGTGAGCCTTCTTGAGAAAGTTAGCCGTGTTGGTACTCCACGTCAGGTCGCAAGAGATGTGGATCCTCAGGTATTTGAGTGATGATACCATCTCCACCTCAGCTCTTCCGATGATGATCCGGTGATGGGGTATGCCTCCCCCTCCTTAAATCCACAACAATCTCTTTGGTCTTACCACAATGATACAAAGATTATTTCCTCTGCACCGGTCCACCAGATCGTCCACCTCCTGCCTATACGCAGACTCGTCGCCATTGGAGATTAGTCCAACGACGGCCGTGTCATCAGCAAACTTCACTATATGACTGCCCTGATACCTGGCAGAGCAGTCATGTGTGAGGAGCGTGTAGAGGAGGGTGCTCAATACACACCCCTGAGGCGAGCCGATATTGAGCACAATGGTGGATGATGAGATGCCATGGACCTTAACAGACTGGGGCCTGTTTGACAGGAAGTCAAGGACCCATTTGCAGAGAGATGGTTTAAGTCCAAGGAGTAGCAGTTTATTGACCAATGTCTGCGGAATGATGGTGTTAAACGCAGAACTGGCCAGGAAGAGCAGTCTGGCGTAAGTGTCCCTTACGTTGTGTGTTCAAAGCAGTCCTGTAACATAGGTATGGCCTCGTTTGGCCACACAGTGATGGTTTTCTGTGTAGGTTTACTGTCCCTAGGAACAGGATGATGGGCAGGGGCCAGCAGAATGGAAATATGGTCAGAGAAGTCCAGGTGAGGGTGGGCGACTGCCTTATATGCTTGTTGGTGTATACATGATCCAGGGTGTTGTCCCCTCTGGTTGGCAACAAAACATGTTGGAAAAATCGTGTCAAGATGTTTGTCAATTTAGCCTAGCTGAAATCCCCCGCTACCACAAAGAAAGCAGCCGGGTGTTCGTTCTGTAGCTCACAGATGTGGTCATATAGCTCCCTAAGTGCTATGTTAACATTAGCACTCGGGGAATGTAAACAGCAACTATGAGCACAACTGTAAAGTCTCTGGACAGATAAAACGGTCGGCACTTTAGTGCAGTTTGTGCACCACTCCTTGTTGATATAAACACAGGAGACCTCCTCCTCGTGATTTACCAGACAGGTGGTTGCTGTCGGCTCGAAAGACAACCGATCCCTCTATCTGATAGGATGAATCCGGCATGTGGTTCTTTAGCAACGTTTCCGTTAGGAGAAGTGCACAACAATTCTGCATCTCTCTGTAGCTGTTTAGACGGAGTCGCAGTAAGGCCATTTTGTTGTCCAATGAGCGGACATTCGCCAAAAAAGAGCGTGGGAAGTACGGGTCTCCTGTCAGCTCGCATCCTCGTAAGCAAGCCGCCGCGTTTACCCCTCTTCTGTCTCCGTGTACATCGCTTCCTCTTCCCCTTGAGCTGGTATGTTTTCTTGGTCTTTTTCAGGATCTGCATTCTGCCCAGCAATGTTTTTAGCCCTGGTTGAATCGCTGTGCTACAAGTAGCAAATTGAAGCAGTTCACTGGGGCTGTATCTCACTAAACTTTTCCTAAAGTTAGTTTCAATGCCTGTTACTGGTAGCTGAGAAGCTGCTGCACTGCTGTGCTCCGCCATCAGTTTAGACAATCATCCAAGTTGATGATTTGTCCAAATGTTTGCAAATGTTTGATTTAATATATTTCATTTTGAGTTGTAAGTCAGTAAAACACTTTTACTGATGCACATGTTGCCCCCTTACTTCTCAGCCTTTCTGTTTCCCTTTCAAGTTTTAATCTTCATAAATACAGTGTTTAATTGATTCATTTTTTTAACTACTAGATTAAAAACATCATCTGTTTACAACAGCAAACCTAAAGTAGAGATATAACTTTACACACTATAAATCAATGCTTTAAGAACGGAGTCAATTGGCATGGATATTTTGCATAATGTCCATTATTGCATTTAAATTATTAAAATATTGCATACATATGGAAGAGTGGTCCTTAAAGAACACTGTCCCCAATTACTGACCAAAAGTTAATTTGGACTGGTTTATTTGGAGCTATTTGAAATGCTAAACTCATTTTGCACAGATCTTTCTACTGCAGGAGAGTCAAACCCAACTTCACACAGGGCCACACTGGAAAATGAGATTCACATTAAGGGCCAGACATGTTTGACATGCTTTTTTTTTTTAAAATGACTGTATTATTCTCATACAGTCTTGCCACTTACAGTACTAAAAATCAGCAAAATAGTTCCTTAGCCATCATAGAGTTTAGTAAATTAAGCAAAACAATGATTTCATTCTTTACAACAAACCGTTTCACAGCCTGAAAATGTAAACTCTCTGGTTGTTGTTTGGGAATTTTTGAGTCTCAAAGTCGGCAAATCTGCCAAATTCTTTGAGTGTCGCGTAATTGTATTTGAAAAACAGCCAAACCAAAAAGGCGGGACCTTTTTGTGTTCTACTGTTATTCAGCAACCGACGATGAGAGCCTGTCAGATATAAATCACTGCTGCAACATAAAAAAGTAGATTTACTCAAGTACTGTAGATCAGTACATTTATGAGATACTTTATGCTACTTTACACTTCTACTTCACTTCACTTTAGATGTAAATCTTGTACATTTTACTCCACTTACTCCATTCGACAGCTATTTACAGATGAATCATTTATTGAGAAAACCTACTGTTTTGATTAACTTATAAAATATGATGCAGTTATAGATACGATTGCTCAAACTTGCATCAGTCATATTAGTCACATAACATTATATCTGGGAATGGAAAGTGAAATGAAGAAAGAATGTGTAACTGTGTGAAAGTGATCTGCAAAAGAGAGCAATCCTCTCAGTTTAATTCCCCTCTGAATAAATAAAGGTGATAAACATGTAAATAACGACTCTAACAGCTCATTAGGAACAAAATACTTCCTGATGCTTTCTGTGACCAGTTGACACACACACACACACACACACACACACACACACACACACACACACACACACACACACACAAAGAATCTTTGAAGTGAGACCTTTTCTTAACTTCCTTTGAGTTTTTAATTGACTCATCAAATTGATTCATATTTTAATTAAAGTGGATTTTAATTACAGACTGCAAACAATCGTTACACACTACTATCAATTCATCCATTTAAAGAGTGTGTGTGATTCTGTGTGTGTGTGTGTGTGTGTGTGTGTGTAGAAGGGGGCATTGTAATGCAATCAGCAACAGAAAGACCCATTTACCAATCCCATAACAGCTGTGTGTCGCCGCGGGCAATCGTGGATCGATACTGCTGCCTAGCAACCAAATATTTCATCGGATATTTATATCAACGTGATTGACAAGAGTGGAACCCAGTTACACACAGACACACACACACACACACACACACACACACACACACACACACACACACACACACACACACACACACACACACACAAACTTTCTGGCACAAAGTCAGCAGCATGGACAGCAGAATGTGTTCATTAATATTTGATTGAAATGAAGGCTGTTTATTTTAGACTAGACACCATTTTAGACTAGTGTGTGTGTGTGTGTGTGTGTGTGTGTGTGTGTGTGTGTGTGTGTGTGTGTGTGTGTGTGTGTATACTGCAACATGCAGCTGTGGACAGTGTATCTCTCCTGTCCAGATGTGGAGGAAATATTCAGATCCTTTACTGTAGTAAAAAGTACTAATACCACACTACAGTATATAGATACTCTGTTTCAGTAAAAGTCCTGCTAATAACATGTAAAATGTAGATAAAGTATTAAAAATGTATCATTAAATAGTATAAAAATGTCCCCTGTCACTGTTATAGTGTTATATATTCTATCATTAAATTAATATTCCTCATGCATTAATGTAAAAGCAGGATTTTACTGTTGCAGTTGGTTGAGCTGCAGCTCAGTTTGAACTATTAATGAATGAATATTTGCATTCTGAATTAATCTACTGATTATTTTCTCCATTAATCGATTGTTTGGTTTGTAAAAATAGTGAAAATAGTAAGGAAAGGCGTTGCAATTACCCAGAGCCCAAAGTGACATCTTCACAATGTTTGTTTTGTCAGTCCAAACCTCAATGTTATTACTAATACTAATATTAAAAAGGAAAAACCAGGAAAGGTTTTGACATGAATAAATGGAACAAACAGAGTTACGTCACGTTCTGCGTCACATGCGTACAGGAATTAAAGTCTGATTTTAACCCCACCCACAATCTTTTTCTAAGTAGTTTTGTTACCTTACCGTTACGTTCTCTGGTTTAGATATAAGGACAGAAATGCTCCTGTGGGTCGCATTAGAGGGTAGGAACAAACAACCTATAGGCTGATTTATGGTTCTGCGGAGGCTCCACACAGAGCTTTCGCCGTTACCTACATAAGTGGCCTGAAGTTTATACTTGTGCGTTGGTGTGTGCATCGATCTCTAAGAGAATAGCAGGGCCGGCATGTGTGTGTGCGTGGGGAGTGTGTGGGAGAGCGAGTGAGAAAGTGACAGTTATTTCCTCCAGCCCAGTCTCATGGCAGTTGGTGAAATAGTTACGTTATGGAATCTATTGATTCGTGTCGTGAACAGGACATGATTATGTCATTTTTTTTCGTGTGGTGGTGATGGGTCAAACAACACAAGACTTTCACCCCGGGGACTGGGGTTTGTGTCCCGTGTGTCATGTTTCCTAAACTAAACTTTATTCTTTTCCTAAACCAAACTGTCCCGTTCTTCTTTTCCTAAACCCGACTGTCCCGTTCTTGTCCCGTTCTTCTTTTCCTAAACCCGACTGTCCCGTTCTTGTCCCGTTCTTCTTTTCCTAAACCCGACTGTCCCGTTCTTGTCCCGCGTGTCATGGAAACGTAACCTCAACCTAACTGCGTGAAAAGTGACGCCAATAGTTCCGACCCAGCGCGTTTAGATAAAGCATGTTTATATACAGTATGACGCTAAAGGAGACTTTTAACGTCAATAACGATGCCAAAGGCACCTGACCAAGCGTCCGTATTTTACGCGATGGGTGTGGTCCGGCGTAGGGTCAGGCATAGGGTCGGTTTCTCCATGTACCTACCTTCATTTGTGTTGATTTCGTACTGCTTTTCTATTTATTATGCATTTTAATGATTTTCTTTAAACACTTAAAGCAGTATATAAATAAGCTTCCTTACAACTGAGCTTCTGTGGACTCATGAATAATGTATCGCGGTCCTGTGTAAAGCTCATTTAAACAAACAAGGCCACTCCTCCTCTGATCATGTCTCTGTTTCCCTGACAAGGCTTCTTTTCTCTTCAGCCACAATCGCAGAGACGAGTCGTGATGTATTTACATCACGACGGAGACCCTGTATGATTCCTCATCATTAGCTCGACCTTACCGTTAGCTGTCCTTTGGATTCTCCTCGTCTATTTTTCTGTCAGCTCAGTTCTTTATCAAAAACACTTATTTGCCTCGCTGCGTCGGTTTGTTTGATGCCGAGAAAATAAAAGACGCACATTTGAAGAGAACTGGGAGAGGAATGTTCAGTGTTAAATACACTGGGAAATTGTCACCTCAACACTTCAAATGTTACTTCATAAAGTAAGGGATTTGTTGTGTAAGAGATGTCTACATATATTGTATTGTTCACTTGTAATGCCATTTACAAACTAGCCAGACCCTCCTCCGCAGCGCTGTGGAGGAAGGCCTGACAAAGCGAGACTCCAGCAGGCAGTAGTCTAGTTTTGTAGGATATCATAGGTATTGGTGTGCATACATTTTCAAACTATAGGACCTTTCTACCAGTTAGAAAGAGCTAATTGGCTGTTCAGTGATGTTTCAATTTCTGTATATTTCAGTAGTTATATTTTTAAGAATTCTCATTTTCCCTGCATGTAAATAAAAAAGCAAATAAATAAATAAATTAGAAGTTTAAGTCAACAGCGTGTAACACTGTGGGACACTGCTGTACTTCTGAACGCTGATCAAACAGCAGCGTCGGCCTCGGATTTCGATCCACTGACAGTTCAACTAAAAACACAACAGTAGTTTCTCTTCACAAGCATTGGTGAACGCCCCAGGGACCACTGAGTGTGTCTGAACGCACCCCTGTGAGACTCGACAAGCGCGAAAAAAAATGTTCAGCTCCTCTTACAACAAACAGCTTCAGTTCATCTGCTGACGAGAGCTCGGGAGCGACTCTGAGCCGGGGAGCTCAAGTGAAACACAAAAGACCGGATGAAAGAAAGGGGAAAAAAAAGAACAGAAGAAGGAGGGAGACATAAAATAAAAAAAAGGTACTTTTGGTGAGAAACTGAGTAGGTCAGAGTTGTTGGAAATGTCGAAAATGTACAAAAACATGACAGAAAAGAAAGAGCTGCAGAGAAAAGAAAAGAATGAACAACAGGTAAAAAAAAAGAGGAGGAGAGGAACTGATGAAGTATTGATGGAGGAGAAAGTGGGTCGATAAAACAGCGAAGAGAGTAAACTCCAGAGGTTGTCAAGGATGTGAATAAAACATGTGAATCAAATATAAATGAAATGTAAATGATGTAAAGGTGAATGTGAAAAAAACTCAGAGAAGTGCTTTTTTAAGCAAAAATGCAAGACAAACTAATTGAGGTGTGAAACAAAGAGTTTCGGGAGGATCCTTTAAAAAAAACGTAACACTATGAAGAGCAGATGTGTGTCCGGACTTCAGCAGTTTGAAGGCTGCCTAGTGTTCCCGAGAAACTGCAAGTTCAGAACTTTTAGAGCCGTACAAGCAGTGGGGTAATCATTTGTAAACGTTTTCCTGAGGGTGGCAGTAGACCAAAGGCCAGGGGTCAACCGTTAAAGCCAAGTTTCTCAAAGTGCGGCCTGCGGCCCACGAATGTGACATAAAATGCATGCATTATATACTTTGAAGAGCCCCAATTATGCTTTTATTGGATTTTCCATCTTTTAGTGTGTTTTGTGTCTGTAATAGATGTATAAAGTACACAAAAAAAACACATTTCACTCCAAATGGAGCTTTCTCTCCCACAGACAACTGCCTGAAACGCCTCGTCCAGAATCCTGTTTGAAATTTCTCAATTAGAGATGTCACTGATTGAGAGGGACAGCCCAGTTTTTCACATTTAATAGCCTTAGGTGCTGCCTGAGCAAGCACAGCCGGCCCCAGTGGCTTGTTTGAATTTGGTTGACCAATCACAACAGAGTGGGCCAGCTGACCAATCACAACAGACAGAGGAGCTACAGCAATGGGCAGTATATGAGAAACAATGTTTTTTTAACATCAAAAGATGTAAGCCTATTCTAGTAGACCCCAAGAGTAAAATTATGCTGAAAAGAAGTATAATAGGGGCTCTTTAATCACCGCTGGTCCATTTCAATACTTTCATTTTCATTAGCTTACATTTGCTCGGCTACTGCGTCAAACTGCGCTCCCCTAACAAGCATCTGGCACCTCGCGAGTGTCGTGGGAATTACGTTCTGTCATCAATGCTAGTACTGTTAGCTAAAGTTATTAATTTTGGTTGAGAAGTGGAAGAGAGATGGAAAAGCCAACGGAAAAAAAAACTATTTGAGGAGAAAAGGAGGTTTCAGGAAAAATGGATCAAGTCGTCGGTCCTCGGGGGACAGAGAAATTGATACATATTTAAAATATTTTCACAGCTTCATCTTGCTGTCAGACAGCCATTTACGACGGGGAACTGAAGCCGTTGTCTCTGCTCTCTTCAAAGCCACCAGACTCCTTTGACAAAAACTCATTACCTCGCAGAACACGGGAGTTGCTGCTCTACCGCTGCCTCCATCGGTTAGTTTGTGTTGTTGTGCGACTTTGGTGAATCCGAAATAAACCTTTAAAACACCAAAGTCACACAATAACACAAACTAACCGATGGAGGCAGCGGTAGAGCAGTAACTCCCGTGTTCTGCGAGGTAATGAGTTTTTGTCAAAGGAGTCTGGTGGCTTTGAAGAGAGCAGAGATAACGGCTTCAGTTCCCCGTTGTAAAGGGCTGTCTGACAGCAAGGTGAAGCTCTAAAAATATTCTAAATATAGCGTACACTTAAACTGATATAGATGTTTTTAGGTGTCTTAAATACGTTTAGCTGCTGCCCCCGTCCACAGCAGGACGCTGCTTAGCTTCCGTGTCGGTACTCCTGCCTGCTTCTCCAAACTGGGGGCGTGCCGACCTCCATCTACTGTAGCTAACACACTGACTATGGAGAAGTAGCTCATACAACCACACTTCAAAATATCTGAACTATCCCTTTAAGCTGTAGTCCGACCAAATGAACTAGTAAGTTAAACTTTCTGCATCACATGAACAGAAAGCGTTTCGTTCCTCCATCTTTCAAAGGGTTAAAGGTCAGTACAATGAAACAACTTGGAAAAGTGAACCAGTTGCTTTAGACCCTCTGACTACACAGTATTAATTTAAGCATTTACAATATATAAAATATAAAACAGTATTAAACTTTGAACTCTAACCTGTTGTTGCTCCTGCCTTCCTGTCCGTACAGGAAGTGCTCCTGGCTGACAGTGATGTAATGAGTTGGGAGCTGCTCCGATTGGTTCTTGCTGATAGTAACAACGGGGTAGCCCATTTGCAGAGTCCACCTGTCCATCATCTGTCCAATATCGATGTCCCGCCCCTCTGAACGCATGGCCTGGAAAAAACAAAACAACACATGAATAATCAATCACAAATTATTCAATGATTATTATTATAGTAGGTCATCATCTATCATCAATACACAGTTAAAAGGTTAATCAATATATAGTTCAACATCACTTAAGTAGAGAAAAAAATGACTGACTCTCAGGTAATTGGAGCTCCGATTGGCTGGCAGCTCATTAAAGAGTAGTCTCAGTATAACAAACATCAATAGCGAAGAGGAATCTAATCAAACAGACTCCTTTTCCACAAGCTTCCTGTGTGTAGGACAAACAAGAGAAACAGGCGTCGCCTCCACCTCTCAGTCATGGTACCATGGAAACGGGACTTTTCCTCGCCTGTACTCATCAAGTCGGTCTTAACAAGCGTCTCTCCGGCCTTCATTAGAACTGCTACGTTAAATAATTAACAGCTTCCGTCAGTCTGGCTGCTTTATCCCCAAAGAGCCGAATGTGGAAGATGTTACAGGTTTTAACCCCTGCTGTGGAGCAAGGCACTGACAATTCACTGTGAGAGGTGTTACTGCTCTGCCCCGAAGCCTTTGAGCCATGGGAGGATAGGTGGTTCAAAAGCCAGACAGGTAACCAGAGCGTTACCTGAGACAGTTTGCTCCACAGGTCATCTCTGGCTGCGTTGCTGTACATGTGACTCAGCAGATAATCCTGAAAACAAAAACAAGAGAACAGATCAGAATTTAAACAAACCATGTGTCAGGAAATGACATAATTTGGTGGACTGTGGTTGACACACAGCTGTGTCTCTATTGGCTATAAAATGTCTTGCACCAAATACCTTATCTGACTAATAACTATTTATTATTATTATGTAACGCAATGGAATTTGGAAGGAAACCACTTTAATACATCAATAAATACAATCCTGTAATATATGATTCTAAAATGGGCCACTATGCAAGTAAGTACTTTTACTTTTGTTACTTAAGTGTATTTTGATGCTGATACATTAAACAACATTTTGAATGCAGGACTTTTACTTGTACAAAGTATCTCTACACTGCAGTATTACTACATTTACTGACGTCAAAAATAAGAACCACTTCTATTGTTTACAACCTTTCATTAACGTATAATGTGATACAACTGTAGTGTTTTGGAGCAACATGTTGACAGTGAACATACTCTGGGGGTAATAACATTTCCTCCCATATAAATATTACGTAACAATTGCAAATTTGATGCATACGTATGAGAGGGTTGTATAAGTGACATTTCCTCAGTGAATCAATAGCCCCTTTCACACATGCACTGTAAACCAGAACTTATTTAGACATTACCGCAAATGACGGAATTAGTTGGACCGGACATTAAACGGTCTTTACCCTGCCAGCACCCGATGACAAAGTCAGTAATGTCCGACTGAGCCCATGTGTATACAGAGCAGGTCATTGTCCGGAGAATTCACAGCGAGCGAGTGGGCGTGTTGATGGCGTTTCAATCACGCAGCTGGCGCAAAAATGGAAGAAAACGAGCCTCCGAGGCAGTGTTCGAACTATACCGTGGCCTTTGGGGGAGCCCACTTTCTTTTCTTGCGTTGTCACCCCGACGGGAGGTGTGCTAACAGGGCTTGCAGCAGGTGAGTCGGTCGTGCTATTAACGTCATCGCTACACAATTTTTTTTAGTAAAACCAAAAGTAACTGTCTTGTTTTCTTTTTGCCATGGCTATATGATGCTAACAGCAGAATGGATTTCAAGGACTTTGCGCGTCGATTAATGGCCTCAAACGTTTATATTTTTTCTACGAATCTCTGAGTTAACGTACTAAACATCAGTTGAATTTGCACCGCCATGCCTTGATGCTCATGACAAGAATAGCATGTATAGTTATCTGAAGTGAATTAGGTTTAAATCGCTGTCATGCATGAATGAATGATATTTTTGCAATTTTACACATAATCCACAATGATCACATTACACAAAACTGAAATTGCATGTCAAAATGACACATTGTCAATATTTTTAGAGACCCCCCAAAATTTCACAAATCACGTTTTCAGGTGAACCCATGTCTTATTAAGGGGAGCCGAGCTCCCCCTAGCTCCCCCGTAGTTCGCACCCTGCTCCGAGGGTGAAGTACAAGGGTGATTTACACGAACACGCCAACAAATATGTCTAAATGCAGAGACAACGACTTTTGGGAACTTCTGTCGGTAAGGGCTGGAATCGTTAGACAAATTTAAGAATGGCTCGGTTGTTTATGATCGTATTACGAACCGGCAATGTCACCTTGGGTTAAATCAGCGACATGTCCAGCCTCCTGCACGCTCTACCCAGGCGCCACCCCTCGTCTAAACGAAGTATTTCCAGTAAGTAAGAACGTGTCTGACACAAACAATTTCCTGCTGTGTGCTACATGTGAAAAAGGAAAACTTCCGACTACGATCTGACCTGACTCATCAGACATTGTCCGAAATTCATATGAGAAAACGGCAGATGTGAGTGAACACTGAAAAGAAACATTTCAGAGCATCTAGAAGTGTTTGAAATTGCGAATTTAAGTCGCAGTGACACGACAAGCCTGTAGTGCCGAGTGCCAGTGTTGAGTCTAAAGGGCTTTGAGCTCAATCCCTGCTCTGACTTCAAAATAACTTATACTTTCTAAGCTAATGAACAAGGTGAAGCCTCAAAAGATCCCACAGAGTGTGTCACTGGTGCGGCAGCTTCACTTTCAACCTGTAAATCATCAATGGCGCTTGTGTCTGGTTTCATCCCTGTCTGTTTCCAACAGCAGGTAGAAAACTCATTTCCACTGCACTGGATTGGGCTTAAAAAAGCTCAGGGAGGTTGGTGGATGGCTGGGTTTATAATAAAACTAGAAACGGCAGGAAAGTGAAAGATAACACAGAACACATGCAGAGAAAGAGCTCTAATCTGCTTCTCAATGATATAGAAGATTCCTCACAGTCAGGCAACATTGTGGATGGAGGTTGATAAGGCAAGAAAAAGCTCTTCATTGGACCAAGATGACACGCATGATAACAACGCTGAGTGTGTGTGGCTTTGATAAGTATGACTCACTCACCTTCACTAAAGCTGACATGACCAGAGATAAAACACCTCCACACACACACACACACACACACACACACACACACACACACACACACACACACACACACACACACACACACACACAGAACGTGATCCCGATTCCAATACAAAAATAGGTTTAACAGCACGCTACACCTCAACCAAACTGATAACAAGTGTCATTTAAAGGGGCAGTTCACCCCAAAATTACAAATAAATATTTTTCCTCTTACCTGTAGTGTTATTTATCAGTCTAGATAGTTTTGGTGTGAGTTGCCCAGTGTTGGAGATATCAGCCGTAGAGAGGTCTGCCTTCTCTCCAATATAATGAAACTAAAAGGCACTCGGCTTCTGGAGCTCAAAGCACCAACAAAATACATTTGACAAACTCAACAGCAATGTCTCTTTCCAGAAATCATGACATGGTTACTCAAGATAATCCACAGACCTGGTTGTGAGCAGATTCATGTAGGAACTATTTTCTTTCTACCAAACTACATCCGCCAAACAACAAAAACAGACCTTAGTTTGGACTTTCAGATGTGAAAAGGCCCTAATAGCCCTGCCCTTCAGTAACATAACCTAATTCACACATTTCCTTGTTAGAAAAGTGACCGCCATTATTTTTGTTAGCAATAATATATATTTTATTATTCCAAATAACAGTGAAAACTGTCCCCACACCTTTCTATGTTTGAGATGTTTTATGGAGTTTGTGTTTTGGCTAAATCATCTAATTAGAGTGTCTTTGTTTTTTTTGCAGAATGAATATGAAGATGTTTTTCATGCAGCTGAGGACTAAACCTAATGCTCTTATTAGGTAGTGTGGTGTAAGGAACAGCATATTGTATTTTGACCTGCAAAACACACACACACACACACACACACACACACACACACACACACACACACACACACACACACACACATACAGTAGTCTCTGCTGCTGGATCAGCAGAGTTTTTATATAGAATGTGGTTCTCAATGTGTTCCAGATCACTAACAGCTTCTGCGGGAAAATCAGGACAGAGAGAGAGAGAGAGAGAGAGAGTGTGTGTGTGTGTGTGTGTGTGTGGGTAGGGGATTCATACATATTTCCGGGACTGTATTCAGAACAAAAACTATATTTAACCCACTTTCACCTTACATCATATGACATCATTTTTACAGTAACTTCCAACTGATTTTCTTCCAATTTTGTGGATGAAAAGTGCTTGTTTTTTTTGCTTCGAACCATAACTTTATTTTCATTTCATTGCTGCTCAGAAGACATTAACATTAACCAGTGTGGACCTTCAGACAGCCAACGATAAATAATGCAGCACGCTCTGTAACTAACACCACTGATGTTGTTATCTACTCTACTGTATCTTTTAGTGGTTTGAGTCTCCAGAGTAAAACACACCATCAATATAAAGCTGAGATTTGCAAAGGAACATAAAAATATGTCCCCTCAAATTACTTCTTGCTTTCTCTCCGATTCATGTTTCATCACTTTGTACAACAGCCAGTGCTGCCTTTCTCTCCACCACGGATCAATTTATTGAATTCTACTTTGAACTGGTCCCTAAGTCAACTGCAGTGGAGCTAATAAAATAATTCCAAGGAACTCATGGCACCTAATTAAACTGAAATAGATTTTTTTCATGTTCTGCTGTCACATTGCAAACACACCCTACACCTCTGGAACCCAACGCCTTCAGGAGGTGTTGGATTTCTTTAAGGGGCGATAAAGGATGTTTTAGTAGAGGAAGTTGGGGGAGTTTCAATTAGATTCAACTTTATTGTCAAGTACAAGTACTGAGACAATGAAATGCAGTCTAGCATCTAACCAGAAGTGCAAAAGGCAGTAGGTGCAGAGGCACTATGGGAGTATGGATAAAGGGATGGCTATAAATACACTAACATTTACATTATTAACATTCATATTTTACAATTGAAAATGTGCCCTTGTGGATACTTTATAGTCTCATTCCAGTATCTCCAGTAAAACTAATTTAGGCCAACCATTAATAAATGACCCACCAGACTTTTACTCCTGGCAGTGTGGTATTAAACAGCTGAATAAATAATATATTGGAATATATACAAATTGGAAATGTTATGGCTGCCTCGTGGTAGGGGTTACTTGGAATTATGACCATAGTATTTCGAAAATCCTGATTACAGTCCTGGATACCAAAAATCTCTCCTTTGAGTATCAAAACTGTAGCTTCTGTACAAAAGTGGCTGTGATCAGATGACTCCCAGTGAATTATAATTTAGTTTTACAGCAGAAAAAAGTAGCAGAACTTCCTCTCAAACTGCCACTGAAGCCAAATCCACTTACTCGGTGCAAATCTTTATTTGAGTATTTATGTTTGCAGAATGAGTATGAAGATGTTTTTCATGCAGCTGAGGACTGAACCTAATGCTCTTATTAGTGTGGTGTAAGGTTCAGCATATTGTATTTTGACCTGTAAAAACACATACACACACACACACATACACACACACACAGCTTCTGAATCCAAGAGACAACCCATTTTAAAACCAAACTTGAGCTCTCCCTGTTGTCCTCAGATATATGAACCTCTGCTGGACCTGCAAGGCGACACAAACGTACATTAAGTCCTTTCTGGAACAGCGTCTGTCCCATCACGTTAGCCAGCATCCGGATCAACGCCGCCCCCTACAGACAGCACAGAGAAACACACTTTCAGACAACAATAAATCACAATTGTGAACGTGACAGACACTAATCAATTAATATCATTGTAATTGTTGGGATCAGTGGATCAGTCTTGATCTTTCGAGCACAGTTAAACTTGGTGAACTTTGACACGCACATTGACCAATTGCAAAAGTGCTGACTACTAGAGGGAACAAAGAGCTGGAGAGTCCAAAATGGAGGAAACTATCATTACCACAGAGCCAGTGTGGCACACTACCTTAGCAGGTCATTGTGGCTAAAATGTTACTAGGCAGCTAGCGATGTTGCCTCGCCAAGTATTCCTGAAGTTCTCACTGGGTCACCATATTAGGATTAATTAATTAATGAGGTCGGCCCTTACTTTTTTGTAGGCAATCCAATCAAAAACTCGGTCGATGTCCGTCGCCTGCTCCACTTCCTGGGAGATTGGGTGGGAGGAACGTAGGCCATCCAATAGCATCACCTCATGGAGGACATCAGTCAGGAAGCGTTGCTTCTCCTGAAAAAAAAGAAATGTTTTTGTCACTTATGGGGACATTGTATTCATTCTCTGGAGGCTGAGCGTAGACCTTGTTAGCAGTTAATCTTTACTCTGTCATATTTACGATCATTTTTTTTCATTTGCTGTGTGGCGTTCTGCGCCTCTTATAAGTTTAATATACTGCTGAATAGACAGACGGAGCCGGGGTTAATACCACTAACGTCGGTGCTACATTCCAAACTCTAACCTTTACATGGAATTTATTCAACATGCTAAAAAAATACTAGTCTTTAATGTCATAGCTTTAATGAATGTGTGATAACAATAGACAGTTTGATGACCCTGGGATGACGTTACTGATAATACAGTCAGATTGAATCATCTAAGATTAGCTAACGGTTAACGTTAGCTGTCTCTTACCTGGAAACTCAATCAGATAGCTAACGTTAACAAACAATGTCAGGAAACGACACATCTGGTACTACACAACCCACAATCCTAAGCGTAAACCGCAATGTCTCTAATTGGTGAAGTTCGCTGTTACCATGGACACGTTTACTGCACCCGCGAACTCGCGAACAGCTAGTGGGCTGCTACAAATAAAGTCTATGATCGTTTATGTACACAGTCTTGTACCTTAGCCTTTTTTCCGTTTTCTAAATGTTTTTTGCGCCAAAAAAGTTAAATGTGTGTCAAATGCACACCTTAACTCTAAAAATATGGGACTCAGATATCTGCCTCCATTTGGGAGGAGAGTCCCTCACAGTGATTTTTGGATTCTATGTGCTTTGGTTTTCATCCAGCTTGGCTTTCGACAGACTCCAGTTAAATGATTAACTTTGGCAAAACAAAGTTGATCAACAAAGTGTCATTTAGTGAAACAGTTGGTTCAGTAAACACAAGTTTAATTGTGAAATTAATCTGGCTAATGTTTGCTGAAATTGTTTTCTCTTCTTGTTTTATTTTTCTAGTCATCATCCCAGCTTTATCCACTAGTTTCCTTTCTCTCCTTATTGCCTTCCCTCATAATTTTCCTTATTCATCCGTTATTTTCCTTCCTCCTCTGCTTTCATCTTGTAATTTTCTCTACATTGCACTACTTCGTCTACTTCCTCTCATTTTTTCCTCCTCCCTTCTTTTAACATCCTCTACTTCTTTCCTCCACTCCACTCTTTCCTCCATGTTTCCTCTCCTTGTTTGTTGTCTGTCTTTCCTCTCTCCTCCTCCCTTTACTCTCCTAGTTTCAGGGTTTTAATAGACATCTGCAAACATGTTGAGCTGTAACGAGCTGTCTGAATTACCCCTGGGTTCAGGCTAAATCCGGAGATGTGCGGCTCTGTCTAATTCATGGATTGCAGATGTTTACTATGGAGATTTGGGTTTAATGAACATCCATCTTGTTAAGCAACAGAATTGTTGGCTTATTAAGTTTTTGTCGTTAATGAACTGAATGAACAGAAAGTTTAAACATTGATAATTATATTATTAAGAGTATCTGCTGGGACATTCTTTGTCCAATGTGGCTCTGTGCATGGATTAAAGTTGTTCATTATGTAGCTTTGGTTTTAATGAATCTACATCTACTTAAACAAAAGTTTCTTGAGATATTACATTTTTAATGAACATTAGAATCAACTGGATCGTCTACTGGGATCCGGCTACTTCTTGGCAGACATGGCTCTGTCTTTGTTGACTTGCATGAAATATTCATCTTCTTTAACAATACGCATTAAATTATTCTTGATTTAAGAATACAAACAGAAAGTGTTGGCAGGGGCCGGTCTAATTCTGTGACTCAGAGACTGTTATGTTTGCATTGTCCGTGAAGCTAAATGGCAATGTACTTGTCTAATATCTGGTGTGAGAGGGCAGTTTAATGTCAGTAAATGTACAGTAACAGCCATCTAAAATTGCTGGCTGGGCTGTGACGGGGTCCCGGCTGGTCCCTGCTGGATCCCTACTCTGCAATTGGTATGTGATCCCACCTTGATGACGTAGTGAAGGCAGCGCCGCCTCATAACGCCCCCCAGCACCATGTGAGGAATCCAGTTTTATTGTTTTATCTTTCCACCACGAGGAACAGTGTGACCCTTTTACTTGTGTTGTCTACTGTTTTTTTTTTTTTTAATATATATATTATATATATATATATTTTATTTTTTTTTGACACATTTTCCGACGTTTGTCACTTTTTCGTCACTTTTTTCAATGTTTTTGTCACTTTATTCCCACGTTTTTGATGCTATTTTTCACTAACACCAACTTATTACCAATAGTTTTACACGTATTTTTGGGATTCATGGCCAATAAATCTCATTTATAGGAGATTATACCTAATTTTAAAATGATGAATGATTTTGACTAATATTAGAGGAATGTATGTTGGTGGAGAATCACAGTCGTGTATATGTCAAAGTTTAGTCAGGTTTTGAAACCTTTTACATTTTTTCAAATGCTATAAAACTGAATACCCACAATTCAATGAAAGTAGTAATTGAGTACTTGCAATTGTACTTAATTTTATGAGTAATTTGGTTAAAAAGAAACCCATATTTTTGATATAGACGTTTTGAGAACGGGTCAAATTTGACCCAAGGATAACATGAGGGTTAAGTCTGCCCATTGCCACTGGACTCAGTCTCCTGCAATCAGATATTTTGATGATATTTGAAGTGTATGAGGAAGCGCTTCCCACACAGAGCATACCTATAGTGAAGCGCTTGTTATTATCATATCACAAGGTCATGGAAATATTATGCCTAAGCTTTGTTTAAAGGTGCTGTAGGTAGGATTGTGAAGATCAAGGACTTATCCAAAACATTTGAACATTAACAACTTCTCAGTCCCTTCCCCCTTTCAGGTGAAGCCCAAAACTGTCTCCTAAGCCCCGCCCCCCAAAAGGGAGAATGAATGCGTGTGTATGAGCAGTGATTGACACGCAGTTAGACACCCCCCCTGGCCCCGATTGGAGGATCTGAACAGGGAGCGGTGGATTTTTGCAAATCACACTACAGGCTGTAGGTGGAGCCAGAGGAGCTGGATTTTTTTTTTAAATGACCTGCTTCATGTAGTTCAACTGGAACATAGGGTCAGTTTCAGAAAATATGACAGAAAGTTAGTTTTATAAGGCTTATCTACTGCACCTTTAAAACCCTGATACATGTTGATTTTATGCATTAACTAACATTAAAACATTAAAACATAGCTTATTGATTTAGTATAGACGCTGAATGAGAGAGGCCTCTAGTTGTTGATTAGGTCTTCTGTTCTGAAAGCCAAGAGATGCATCGCATGCAGAACTGCTTCAAAACTAAAAGCAATACAGGGGACATGAATGACATACAATAAGAAACAACTGTGTTACTTCATCTGCTGTTAACAAGGCATATCATTTATCTGGAAATAGAGTATCAGACACGCCGGCACAGCAAAATGCTGGGCCAAACTGACAATGTTTTTTACATAAAGAAATAACTTAATATATTACATTTAATTTGAATTGAGAAGGCACATATAGTTAAGAATTTGTTGTACAGAGTTTAGTTTAAGTTTCCCCAAACTCAACATAAAAAAGAGATTTATTAATCTTTCCCTGGGCGACCAGAGTATATTGCGGTTACTTCCGCCAGTGTGCTGCTTATCTTCGCAGTTAAAACACACTTCAGATTAATAGAGAAGATTGCAATGCATTTGGGGACTATCATTTCTGGGGCAGGTCTATTCAGTCATTACAATCAAATCTGCAAAGCAACGGAACGTACTGTGTCATGACACGGTTATTCGGCCATGTACAAGCCAATGCTAATGATGTTTGGGCTCAAGGGTGGTTTTTCCGCTCATAGGCGCTAAGGGGAAGCGAGACGACCACCATTTAACCCGAAAAAGGTCATATAACCATTCCAATGACTCCAAAGCTAAAGTTATGGTAAATTAAGCTAAAAAATAATAGCTTAATTTGCCTGTTATTTCTCATATTCTTTCACCTATTCAGCATGTTCTCTCTCAACAATTTCCACACGTTTAATAATTGTAATTTATATTGTGTTGTTTGTGAGCCTATGTTTAGCCTATGTTTTAATTGTGTGTGTGAAATTGGGTCAGATTCTCAAAGACAAGGGCTGTGACATGGTCCTGGTGTTTGCAGTGTAATGCGTGTTACAGAAGACGACAGAGATAAAGCTCACAACATACTATTAGCATTAGTGTATCTCTTTGTTTGCACTCTATGGGCCATTGGTGTGCCATCCTTACAGGTCTCCCAGCCCCCGTTGTCTAGACCGTCACACTGAGTGAAAGGGCCTTTGTAACACTGAGTACAAATTCAGTGTAGAGCCCAAACACAGCACTTCATTTTCTTTTTTTGATATCTCTCATTCATTACACTTAATAAGCATTAGGGCAGTTTACTTGCCGACACCTTAAACTGATGAAAGACCGTAAAAAGGAACTTTAGTTTACATTCACGAAAAAAATCACATTGTGTTTAAGAGGCAAACAATCTTTGGAAAGGAAAATGAACACCTTTAATATTTAATTGGCAGCCAGTGTTGCCAGATCTCGTGAGAGAAACATGCAATCAGGTCTACAGAAACAAGCTCAAAAGAAGCAACTTGGCTCTCCAAAAAATGTTAAAGAATGTTTACAATTAATTTACTTTGCATTTCATAAGAAACCATTTCAAATATACTGTAGATTGCATTTTTAATTTTTTTAACTCTAAAGGTCAACAAAAAGCGAGGAATAAATGAATAAATGAATGAATGAATGAATAAAAATGAAAGTAAAGAAGTTGCATATGACAAACTGGCCGAGTAATTGAATCTTGAATCTTGTTTTGTTTTGTTTGTTTGTCTCTATTATCTATACCCTGTAAAGCGACTTTGAGTTTGTGAAAAGCTCTATATAAATTCAATTTATTTATTATTTATTTAATTATATCAGTGAAGCCTTCAGCTTGTCTTGTTTTAAGACTCCAATGTCTGTAAACTTCATTGACAAGAACGGTGCTGCATTTCTTTTTATGATTATCGGTACTGGCATGTCGAACAAGATCTTTATGGTGTGCACGTATTTCACACGTACACAATCTGCATACTGCCTTTGAATCACCCCCCACTTCAGGTTGAATCCAGTCTTTTAATCCACTTTTCTCCTACTCGTATTTATTTCCCATATTTCATTCATTTAAGTCCTTGGCATTGTTAGCAAAGTATAAAGAAACTCCATCAATGTGTCACTCACTGATTGTCAGACACCTGTGTTTATGGAGGAAAGGGACAGAGGGATCGGGCTTGTGGACGGATCCTGCGACAGGACAAACTAGACATAAAGGGAGCAAGCGCAAATAAGCAAATACACTTTAGAAACAAGCCCCAAAAGCCACAACCACCAATATTTGTAAGCGACTTTACAGAAAAACAAGCCCAAAGTCGATTATAATAAGCAGACTGCAGCTTCTCAGGGTCCACAGCTCAAAACAAGTTTACAAGTTAGATGAACACAATAGAAGGGGGCGGGGCGGACTGGTGGTAAGCTACTGGTGTAGCCGACAGGCTTGAATCTTATTGGTTAGACTACCTGAGGCATACTTCAGCCAATCGCAAAAGCTTACTGAAGAACACCCACTTTGTGTGCCTTGTAAGTGTGCATAAACTGGCCCCTGCAATAAGCAAGCTATGGATCGCCACAGACGGCAGCAGGGATGACGCATATCAACAAGGAGAGGTCCCAACAGATTCGTCTCATGCGGGCAAGTGGAAAAACAGCACACGAGATCCAGCAACATTTTACAAGCCTGGGCATCAACGTGTCGCTGAGGACTGTGAGATATCACTTCAAGGAGAGAGAACCGCGCCGCTCATGTCCGAGAAAACTGCACCAGTAAGTCTCATCACACTGGAGCTTTACAACAGTCTCTGAAACAGCTGGAAACAACTTCTTTGTGTATGAAATGGGTTCATTTGTCTAAAGTTTTTTCCCCCCTGCCTTTCACAGTAATATACTGACTGCCATTGACGAAGTGACAAAGAGAGGCATTAAGATGAAGGCCCAAGCTTTACAGCAGAAAATTGAAGCAGATTTTGGTGTTCAACTTAGCCTGACCAGTGTTCGCCGTGCCCGCAGGAATCTTGGGTGGAAATTTGGAAAGAACAGCTTCTGCCCGATTACAAAAGAGCTCAACAAAGAGGCGAGGCTCAGACAAGCTGTTCAGTGGCTCGAGTCTGGGGAGATGTGGCATGACGTGCTGTTTACGGACACAACAACAGTAACTCTGGAGCGCCACACCTGGCTTTGTTCCTACATGAAAGACCAAACTGTTGCCAGGGTTAGGGTTATACCAAAGCCCAAAAACCCCTTTAAGCTCCATGTCTGGGGAATGATTTCACGACACGGTGCAGGTCCTATGGTCATCTTTGAAGGAAGCATGGACAGACATTATTTTGAGAACGCCATCATCAAAGGAGTCGCAGCACCATACGTCAGAGGGCATTTTGGGTCCGATCATCGCTTCTTCCAGGATAACGATCCAAAGCACACAGCTGCTGCAGCTTGCATTGCATCTGAGGGAATAAACTGGGTGAGGACTCCGCCAGAGTCACCGGATTTGAACCCCATCAAGCGTGTTTGGCACTCAATGAAAGACTTCATCCGAAATGAGGTTAAGCCTTGCACGAGACAGGAGCTTATCCGGGCCATCGAGGTCTTTTGGTACACAAAACTGACCCAAGAGTTCTGTAACACAGTTATTACAAGCTTGTCAGAAGTACAGAGACTGATTGTGAAGAACAAAGGAGGGCCTAGTGGAAAGTGAGTAAAACAACGATCAACACAAATTGTCATTTTTATGTCATCTCGTTTCGTATTTTGCTTGCAAAATAAAACTACTTTTAAAAAATCATTCCTCTGCGGGTTTTTCTTTCTTTCACAAATCACTCACTGTGTGTTGGTTCAGGTTGGCTTCCTCTTAAAATGAGTATAAGACATTTTCACCTCTTCAGCTTGAATAGGAGGCAGAAAGGTGAAAATGTGTTCATCAAGTGGCTCTTCAGCTGCTTTAAAAACTCACCAAACGAAGGCAAACACAAAAATTCCACAAGTGTTTCGTAAATGGAGAACGCAAACTTATTTTGTCGCTTTGACCATTTCACAGTTGTAAACATTCTAATGGCCCCGAGTTGATTTTCTGTCGCAGGAAGTAAACAAGGGGCAAGGCTGTGGCCTAGCAATGGAATTCCATTAAAAAGGGTCTATTTAAAAGAAATTTAAATTTAAAAAACAGTTGAATATGATCCTCGCTCAATAAATAAATAAATACTGAGAGTTGGGAATTATTTACTTAGAACAAAATATTCTGAAATAAGAGATTACTTTCTTCACAAAGCCAGCATCATATGTCCAGAAATCAGGGTTCGTACAAACAGGCCGGTATCCAGGATTTTAGCAATACCAAAGTCCAAATATTTCTTTATTTCCCTGATCTATGTGCATTTTAAGACCTTTTTTAGATTGTGTCATAGAAATGTGTCTGAAACAGAACAGAAACATATGCAAAATGTGTGTTATACAATACTATATTATTATTTTACTTTTCCTAGGTTTGTAGGGGAACTATAAGTTCCATTATATTGCTTATATGGTTATTACATTGTTTGAACTGGATCAGAACAGTCTATATGTTTAACAGCACAGAAACAATATAAACCTGGGTGGGACAGTGGGCAGTACCTGGTCTTGCTCTCTCTTCTCCACCACCTTCCTATCATTTTCATCTTGTCTATCTCATCGCTTCCCAAAGGAAAGATTTGTATAAAGTTGCCTCTTCATTTTAGTCTGTCTCAGTGACAACGTTAACATCAGACGGCATCAATAGACACTGTGCGACAGTAAAGGAGCTTTTCGTCAGATGTCTGTCTGGAGATGAACAGCATAGAAAAAGTAAAATTCACTGATTTGCCTATGTTAGTTAGCTGCTGTACTCGGTAGGAAGAATAGCTGTTTGGTGGGTCCTGACTGTTTGACACTATACCCAAAAACCACAGCGTTGACCGAAGATCGTATAGTTATGACAAGATAATCCATTTAGTCACCCACAAGCAATGACGGTGATGATGATCAGACAGAGAAAAAGTTCTCTCTTGGCGTTGTACAAGTTTATTTTAGGCAGGTAAATCACTTTTTTCTGGGGGAAATAATACAGAGGTCCGGGCCTCGGTACCCTTAATGGTAGATACGGCCATGCATACCAAAGTCTTGAAAGTTTGGAAAATGCTTAATTTTAACGGTTATGTTTTCAAGGTTAAGAAAATGCTTAAATACGAATATAATGTACTCCTTGAGAAATTGTTTAATTTTCAACATAACCTGGTGTTTTATCTACATAATCACTCTTGTAAACCAAAACACGTTTAAAGGCTCACACTGACACAGGTGTTTATAGTTAAAGGACAAATCCGGCGCAAAATGAACCTAGGGGTTAATAACACGTGTACCGAGTTCGACCGTTCTCTGGGATTTGTTTTCATGCTAATCGAATGTGACCAGTTTTAGCGCAAACCGCTAATTAGCTTATAACGCTAGTCGTCGGGGCACGGCTAAAGTCAAAAGAAATGTCTATTTCTACACCACTAACAAGGCTCAAAATAGCACCACACTTCCACGGTAGCATAATGAGGGTCCCTACATGTAAACTGAAGCATTGAGAACTTTGTAAGTGTACAGACAGTTTATTAAAAAGATAGATTATAAAGACAATACCGTTCACGTATACAGTCGGGCTCCATCTTGGGAAAACAGTCACGACCAGTTGGACGACGAATGCCGTACAACGTGAGCTGAACGGTCACTTGAAATCTCCCATGGTTCCTGGTTTCCCAATGGATCGATAGGAATTACGTTTGTGAAATGTAATTACAAGGAAATGCATGAATTATAACTGTTTAATTAAATGCCTGCCTGTATACGTGAACGGTACCATCTTTATAATCTATCTTTCACTTACTGTACACTTACAAAGTTCTCAATGCTTCAGTGCTATTTTGAGCCTTGTTAGTGGTATAGAAATAGACATTTCTTTTTACTTTAGCCGTGCCCCGACGACTAGCGTAATAAGCTAATTAGCGGTTTGCGATAAAACTGGTCACATTCGATTAGCATGAAAACAAATCCCAGAGAACGGTCAAACTCGGTACACGTTATTAACCCCTAGGTTCATTTTGCGCCGGATTTGTCCTTTAATGTGGCTGATTGCTGGACCCTTTCAACGACTGTGTGGGTGTGGATAGACTGAGAGCTTGATCTTCCTGAGTCCACTGTTAGTGTTGTTGCACCTGTTAGTGTGGGACAAAAGACACCTTTGTCATCCTTATTGGTAGAAAGAATTTGTGACCTAATAAGTTCTCATCAAAGCTCTGGCCCACCTTCAACCTGAAAAGCGTCTAATCAGCCGGAATAACTGAAAACACCTGTGTGGGTGTTCAGAGGCTTTAAAATAATAGAAATAGAACAATCCATCGTCCCCTGGCGTCACACACCAGACGCGGATATGTAGTTGTTTCCTAATGTAAATATTTTTCTGGGATAATGCGATTACTTTGTTAATTTGAGCTTTTTCTTGTTTGAACAGATACAGATATGGCTGTACTCGGTGTCATATGCAAACATGTAAACAGTTTTTTAAATCATCTAAAAACCCTTAAATATTCAAAAAAGGAAAGTCCTTATCTTCATTCATAGCTCGATAAGTCCTCTGTTGATCCCTTCCTCTTGAACTTAGCACGCATTAAACAATCATGAGCAAATGATGCAAAGTTAATATGAACAACTGGTGAAATAAACAAAGTGTCAATATACGTGAAATGCTGTGGGTATAAATTAATTAATTACAATGTAGCCTACATCTTTAGTAAAGGCAAAATAGCTTTCTTGGCTGCAAGAGTCAGGATTCATGTTGGTTGGTCATGTTGGTTCATTCAATTTTGACAGTCAGTTCCCTATGTGTAATCACATTACTTCCGGGCCACATACAGCATGATCTTATACTTATTTATATTTGGAATCCAAGAGTGGGGCGACAATTTTGTAGTGCAGATTGACACGTGTTTTTTGCTCTTGAAGTTTAAAGTCATACATCTTAAATAAAAGTCGGAAATCTGATCGTAAAATCAGGGTTCACGCTGTTAAAAATGTGAATAAGGACAACTAGATGAGCAGCAAACATGATTGAATTTCAAGCTTCTAGTGCAGGCCTATTTAACTGCCAGCTAATGGGCAAACTTCTGCTTACAAATAAATAATGTTTAGTGGAAGTGCTGTGATATAGCTCGCTAAGATATATCCGAATTTACCAAACTATGATGTGCTGTAGAATACATTTGTTTAAAATAAGTGGCAAAGCAATTGGCCTAATTACTTAACCAAGGCCTATTTATGTTATGTTTTTGTTTATGATCAGGCTACTTTTGCAATGTAGCGAGATAAAGGTTTTGATAATGTGGTGGCGTGTTGTGTCAAGTGTGCATACATAAGAATATTAGCTCAGGGAAAATGTCCTTAAAAAAGAAATACAAACAAAGTGTTTTGTCCCCCTATCCCAGAATAAACAGGTGGTGTAGCCCACCAGGTCTGGCAATGTGAGACTATGGTCATGGTGATACCTGCAATTGAATGAATGGGGCTTGAATGGCTGTTTACTGTGGTGTCTAGACATGCTGTCAGGAAACAAGAGGAGCAGGATTGGGGGTGGGGGGGGGCTCCCAGGGTCCCAGTGGTTGGAAACTGGATTCTAGCAGCACTTCTGAGTGGCTGGGACTGCAAATGAACTAAACTATGTGTCAGATAAACGGTTTGTTTTGAAATAAATCCTTTCAGGGAGCGACTCTGACTAAATTCCTGGGTGTCTTCTTGGACTGATCCCTGCTCAAAGGATTGGGCTAACTCCTGGGTAAAGACAGGCTACTGCTTTCATTTTGAAGTACACACACAAACATTCTCTCACACACACACACACACACACACACACACACACACACACACACACACACACACACACACACACACACACACGCACACGTAAACAGGTTGAATCAGGGGACTCCACCGCAAATTTCACAATTAGTTAAATGGCACATTTGAATGAAACCAAAATTACTCTGTGAGAAAGAAAAAGAGAATCAGACTAAATGAGACATCAGCTCTAATTAACAGAGACTTTAAGTCACCTGGGGAGAGAACGAGATGGGTGTCCAGCTGGGCCATATGGCCATTATGAACCAGATGGACCCACATGTGGAGGACAGCTAATGGGCCAACAGTCAGCGTAAACACAAACACACACACACAGATGGAGGGACAGGGCTGCGTTCACGAACAGCTGCTGAACTTTTAAGCGTCTGCTCGTCTCCGCCCTCAATCCTCCTTCACTTCCACCCCATCACTCCTCCTCTCCTCCTGTACTGTACTTCCTCCCCTCCTTCCATTCTCCTCTTTCATTTCATTGTCGTTTCAACCTGATGATCGATCGATCGATCGAGCTCTCTCTCTCTCTCTCTCTGTGTGTGTGTGTGTGCAACACGTTCACCCTGAATACTAATTAACTGCCTGGCAGGTGTAGCACATCAAATATAGTTTAGCTCAACAGATTAACTGCTTTATTAAACTGAGAGCTGTCTTTGCAACAATACTGATGATTCATGCTGTGTTACCTGATATACATGACAGCAGATATCTGTCACACATTCATGAATTTGCTACACTGTGCACTATTTCTTGAAAGGTATAATATGCAGTGATATCGCTGATATATTAGGAATGTAACTAAGCACATTTACTCAAGTAAGTACAAATTTCAGGTACTTGTGCTTTACTATATTACTATATTCTATTGCGCTACATTTCAGAGAGAAATATTGTACTTTTTACTCCACTACATTAATCTGACAGATTTAGTTACTTTACAGATTAAGATTTTTGCACACAAAACACATGTAGTTTATAAAATACGTTGTTTTATTATAAATTAATCTACCCAACAACATAACGGCCTACATGTACAGCTGAAATGATTAGACCATTAAATGGATCGTTTCCAGTTTCTAAAATGTGGGGATTTTTCTGCATTGAGTACTTTTACTTTTAATGCTAGTACAGTTTCCTGATAATACTTACATACTTTTACTTAAAGTGACTATATGTAACTTTTAAATGTTTCTGAAGCTGTGTAATGTTCCAACAACAGTGAAAGGAACGCTAGTTTTATATAGTTTTTATTTATGTCTCTGCCCGGGTCCTATTTTTCCTTTGATGTCACAGAATGATTTGCGGCAGGTAGACGGGGCTACAGTAACACATTCTGACGGGTCACAGATTCCGGTGTAACACCAGAAAAGCCTGTTAGTGAGTATGCAGGTAAAAGGTAGCAGGAGATGTCTTTATGTAGGCATACTTTTACTTTAACTTTATTTCAGAAGTTATCTGCTGTAGTTAGGGCTGATACTGTGGCAGGGCCGTCACAGAAAAGAAGGAAATGAAACGAAGAACAACTGAAAGCTAAAAGGGAAAGTGAAAGACGATGGGCGAAATCCGAGTCGACCTATCAACAGATGGAGACAATTACGTGATTGTAAATGATTTAAAAACAACCCAGAATTAGCCCTCAGGTATGTTATACGTCTATTTCATTCATAAAATAACTTTACAGTGTGCGATGTGGTTGTACAGTCAGTAGCTAAAATTAAACTACGTCCCCTTCCATTTAGCGCAGACGTTTTATTCCTTTCAGTCCGTGTTTGTGTTGGCTTACTATTTTCTTTTCTCTTGTCCCCCTGTAGTTGTGTAAAGCGTCCATGGGTTTCATGAAATGCACGTTCTTAATCTTATTATTACGTTGGTTGCTACAACAATCTCTTAATGCTTTGGCTCGTGACACAGCGACGGTGATAATGTTACCCGGTTTAGCTAAAGATACATCCAGGCTAAGTTACCGTATGCACTTCCCATTACACTTAAAATGCAATAATGCATCTGTAACGTATTGTCTTATTGTAAATGAATGATTATTTGTCTGAGCAAAACATTCATTGCAACTATATGACCTCCCGGTAACGCTAACTCCTAGACCTTCATGACAGCAGGTGTGGTAAAAACAACTACCGCTTTTGTCCAAAGCGGCTGCTGAAATCAACACAAACTGAAAGTTACATATAGCCACTTTAAATAACAGTTTCAATGCAGGACTTTCACTTGCAACAGAGTATTTTTACAGTGTGGTATTAGTACTTTTACTTAAGTAGGCATAAAGGATCTGAATACTTCTTCCACCACTGATCACATGTAACGTGTCCGCATTAAAATGTCTAAAAAATGACTACAACTGTTGTGTTGTGTACTTACATTATCCCAAATGCTCCAAAAACGCGGAGAAATCTGTCATTTTATTCAAGGTAACGCTCTGTCACGTTTGGTCAGATATATGGATCTGAAGTTATCAGAGAAACAAGCTGTGAGATTGAGTCAAAATAAACTCCAGTGTGTGTGTTCATGGGGATGAAGGAACATGTCACCCAGTGCAACAGAGTGGCTCAGTGATGGGTTTTTATGGCACGGAGCAAGAAGAGATATCAGGCTGTGCTACAAACTCTTTTCATGGGATATGTCGAGTGTAAGAAAAAAAAAGAATATCCTCAGACTCTTCCTTTGGTCACAATATTGAAGCATCATATTGAATTTACTGATTGAGCCAAAACAGCTCTTCCTGTCTGGATATTTTTCCATGAACTGCTCTGAATTTCCAGAATATGCACTGTGTCATAATATATATTGGTATATATGACATTAAATGACATTAACCAGGACAGATTATTTTATCAACCGCTAGTTAACCCCTAGTGAAACCAACCACGGGTTAAAGTGACTGCAAACACACTCTGAAAATGGAGGACGATTTTAATACAGCCTCGTCTGTCATTGTGTAAGTGTCAATTTGTAAGAGGGAAGAGAGAAGGTTAATATTGATTGTTCTCTGCTCTCTTTAAATCATGAATATTTCCAAGTCGAAGTCTATTTGTCATCTGTTATCTGTTGTGTTAGTCACCTCTGATCTGCTGTCTTTATGCCTCTTTGTATTCAGCACAGATTAAATGATATAATGCTGCCAGTGTGTGTTGTGCAGTGCTGGAAAAGGTACTCAAATTGTTAAGTAAAAGTTGTAATAACAGCAGCAGCAGCAGCAACATGTCCTTAATGTATCCATATAAAAGGACTCGTTATGCAGAATGGCTGCTTACTATTATTGACGCATTCCAATATAATGTAAGCATGATTTTAATGTTTTGGGTAATTTCCAAATTAACAAGAAAAAGCCCTTTACAACGGGGAACTGAAGCCGTTATCTCTGCTCTCTTCAAAGCCACCAGACTCCTTTGACAAACACATACATTTTACCTCGCAGAACACAGGAGTTGCTGCTCTACCGCTGCCTGTATCGAGCAGTGTGTTTGTGTGACTTTGGTGTTTTAAAGGGCTAGGAACTAACACAACTAACAAACTTACCAATCGAGGTAGAGGTAGAGCAGCAACTCCTGTGTTCTGCGAGGTAAAACTACTGTTTTTTGTCAAAAGAATTTGGCGTCTTTGAAGAGAGCAGAGATAACGGCTTCAGTTCCCCGTCGTAAAGGGCTGTCTGACAGCAAGGTGAAGCGCTGAAAATATTCTAAATATAGGAGAACTATCCCTTGAAGTTATGTACCTCAAACATGACTTAATTTCCACCACTACTGTGTTTGTGTTGAGGTCAAGTTACAGTCAGTCCCTCATTACTGCTCTATTGTGTCCATACAAAACAATTATTATGTCTCACTATAGAAACACATACTGTACTGGTATTTTGTGATTCAAATAAAGCTAATTACATATTGGACCTCGGCTGAATAAAAAGGCCCATTTTCATAATTTGTTCTGTGTGTTGTCATTTTTCTTTGACTTTTTTTTTAAAGGCCACTTCTGTGTTTGGCCCAAAAAATACACTCAATGTGTGTCCGCTCCGGCTGCCTCTCTATTCAAATGGGTATGAGCTGCTTGAAAAGGCAACTGACGTGCGCATTTTGATCAGTTTGAAAAGGAGGTAAGGAGGTTTCGGTGTGTTCCTCAGTTGGCCATTCAGCTGCTTTAATGACTCGCTTAAACATATGCTAACAAACCCACTGTTGTTTCGTTGTAAATCCGGCTATTATGTTGAAGTGGTGTAATCCCACTGATAAACTAAGAAAACAAATGAGTTGGTTAGAACCCCTAGAGAGGCTAAATGTCATCTTGGGGTGGCTTTCATACCTTTTTGGAACCTTTTCAAATCAAGTCTGTGTGTTTGGTTTGTTCAGAGCTGTTTGTTGAACTTGTATTGCTTGTTCTTTAGAATTTATAACATATGGAGGTCTAGTTGCAGCCTTGACTGATCGTGCTCCAAATCCATTATTTGTTCACAAGCTCTTTGGGACCATCAGATACAATAAAAAAGACCCACTAGGCCCAATAAAGACTTCATTTCATCTTTGATTCCCCCCGATATGGCTCCATGTAGCGCTGATGATGCAGAGTGACAGTATCTCTTCTTTTGGTGCAAACCAAAACTACAGGTGTGAAAGCGGCCGTGCATCTACGTTTACTTTTAGTGCTAATGATGAAAAGAACAACTTTGGAACAGCTAAATTACAAGATGGTTCAAAGGCTCCTGTTAGTTGTGTTTAGGCCACCTTTTTCTTTGCAACTTAACATGTTATATATCATAAATTATGCAGTATGTGCTATGTGTTGTTCTGTGGCTGTAAACATTGCAGATGTCTCTTTATGTCACTATTGAATTGATGTGTCCAGTGCTGCACCTCTTAAATCTCAGTTTTAAAGTCACACAGTCACAGTTATCTCAACCTTTTACACCAGGCTTGATCATATTGGCTCTGAGTATAGCTGTGGACCAGGCCACCGTGACAGCAATGGTGATTCGTAATTCACGTCAACTGTGCTATGAGTTGGATGCTAATTTTGGCTGGTTTAAAACTAAATGTACTTACCGACTCCTTAGAGTGTCTTTTAGTACAACTGAACACCCAAAAACAAGTTTACGGCTACTTAAATGTACACAGTGCTAAGCCTCTTTCCTGATAGACAGGTCGCCGTAATAGCTCCTTGTCAATTACATGTTAGCCCCTGCTTCATCATCTATTTTACTCTAAATGGGAGCATCATTTACAAAATAAACATTGTGCTATATTGAAGAAGACTTGAAACTAGCGATCGAGACCATAAAGTCATTAAAAAAATGTTTACTGAGGTAATAGTCTCACATTGCCAGACCTTCCTCCACAGCGCTGCGGAGGAGGGTCTGGCTAGTCCACATGGAATTCTGGGACGGCAGAAAAACGTGCTCTGGTTTATTGGCATTTCTTTAAACCAATCACAAACGCCTTGGGCGGCGCTAAGCGCCGGACAGAGCCACGGTGCCGCTGCAAAATAGCCTCGGAAAGGAACTTGTTTTGGTGGAACGTGTTTTAGTCGTGCAACAGAAAACTCAGATTGGACAGATAGTCTAGCTAGCTGTCTGGATTTACCCTGCAGAGATCTGAGGAGCAGTTAACCATAGTCCTGAGAAAGTTTAAAGTTTGTGGAGTTTAAAATTCCACAAAGCGGAGCAATCCCGGAAGTGGAAGGTCGTGGATATAGACTACTCAGGTAACAAACCAAGTGAGAAGTAGGGTCATTTTTTCATAGACTTCTATAGAAGCTGACTTCTTTTAGGAGCCAGTGGAGTCGCCCCCTGCTGGCCATTAGAAAGAATGCAGATTTAAGGCACTTCCGTATTGGTTTCAGTTTTCAGGCCTGGAGGCTATGTCCACTTCTTTTATACAGTCTATGGCTTTGAGTTTGTTTCAAAACACCTGAATCCTAGTACGGTTTGTAAGATTCCCATATATGAAAATAAATGATGTAATGCAACCTTAATGGCTGAGTGATTTGATTGATTGGTTGGTGGTAATACAGAAACACTCCACATCATATTTCTATCCTCATTTGCTTTCAGGTTTTGTTCGCCTCCCTGCAGCGCTGTGACTCGCTGCTGATGGAAACAGCTTTTTAAACACAAAACCTGTATTATAAAATAAATTGCTTTATCAGGAACAGGCCGCTTTATCATAGGTGTGCCGGTTATTGGAGAAACACTTTGTTTATATTAAAGCATCCAGCCATGCAGAACTACAGTAACAGGGATTTAAAAATGCCATGTCGCTCAGAAGCAGACTGTGTGTGCGTGCGGGAGATAAGGTGTTTTGGTGTAACACATTTCTCTATTGGAAGTAAATCACCACGTACTTCGGCAGAAACAAAGCAGGAAGAAGTGTGTGGGCTATTATTTAAAGTTCTGCAGTGTTCAAGGTTTCTCAGAAGTTCTCATTGCCTGTCAGGGGTGAGAAAGAGGAGATCTGGGAGCTTTTGCGAAAATTGGAGCAAGAATTAATTTCTAATTTTATTGTGTTTTGAGCTGACTCACTCTCTGCGTCAATTTGTTTGCAAGCCTGAGCAGAATAAAATGAAACTGGATGTTACCCGCTGCAGAGTCAGGCTGAATATTATCTGCATGAAAACACTTTTGGAAAAAGACATATCTGACATTGATCCATGCGAGTGGAAGAAGGTGAAAGAGTTCAGGAGTCAGGACTTCCTCCTCCACAAAAGCCAGTTTTAACTTTCTTCTTATACACACACACTGTTGGTTTTATGTTACGTAAAGGTTTATACAGCAAAGAGAAACAAGATGGTAGAAGAAACAGACAGACCTTTAGCTAAGAATTTTTTAGCATTTCCCATTGGGTTAATCCTCAGAAGATAGAAGTTTGGAGATTCATGGTTTTCACTGGGCAGCATCAAATAGTTTCTTTTCATGCTACTGTGTCTATAATATTCCTCAACGTAGAAACACAGGAGACTCCTGAATATGCCGATAATCAGGGGTCTTCAAAGTTTTTTAAACCAAGGACCCCTTAATTTAAAGAGAGACGGAGCAGGGACCCCCTACTACTACTATTATATAGTATGTATATAATAGTATGTATGTATATATGTATAAAATGAAGTTGCTTATTAAACTGGGCCAAGTGTAGGGCGGCCAAAAGCCTTTATACATACCTTTTTAGGGCACAGAATACTAAGCTATTACAATAATTGTCAACATGATTTTATAAATCATCTTTTAATGTGATACATACATGTGGCACAGTGGCCCCCCTGCAGTGACTATGAGGACCCCCTAGGTGTCCCGGGCCCCCTGTTAAAGATCTGTGCTCTAAATAATAAGTTACCCATGATCCTTAGCGGTTAGATGTTGCTTTGGATAAAAAGTCAGTCAGGCGTGCAAATTAGAGATGTAGCAAATTCAGAACACTTTGTTGTTTTAGTTGTTAACAAAAAAATGTCTGATTTAAACGGCAGCATGTTTTATCAATCGAAATCTAAAGCTTTAGAGGCACAAACAACACAACTTGAAGGGATGTGATTGGATGTTTCCATTGTTGATTTCTCTACTTGGATAAGTCTGCAGATGTTCTATACTTTTCTCATTCTCAACTAATCCCATTAAAACAACACAACCATCAGTGAATGCATAACCTATCAGGTACTGTGTGTGTATCACAGCCTGATATATCATAAAAAACATCAATGAAACACTGTTGCACTGGGTGACATGTTCTTTCATCACCATGATCACACACACACTGTAGTTTATTCTGACTCAGTCCCATACACACCGTCCTGCTGCCACAAATACTCACTAGAGCACCAAATGTGGATTAATCCGCCGCTGAAAATAGTCCCCAACAAAACACACTTTTTAAGGTTTGTGATTCAGTAGGAACCAAAGGGTTTTGGGCTGACAGACACAGAAACAGATGGACTAACACACTGTTGGTTTAAGGCTGTTGGCAATAATCACAATATAGAGTAAGGGCAGCCTCATGCTTAAATAATAAAAATATGATTCAACCCTAATGCACTTTGTTCATATTTAATTTAAGGTAGACCATGATTCATTCATGTTGTGTACATGTTTATGTAGGATAGAGTTTTTATAGGGTGGAGTTGTTGCTTATTGGAGGTGTTTTATTGGTTCAGTACAGTATGGAGAGTTCAGCATTCAGTGTTACATATTGTAATTATATCTGTTTGTCTGTTAGTCCCCTACAAATGCACTATTTCATCTTATTTGTCTGATAAAAACTAGAGTGACCAGCTGTTTTAGGAAATAACTGATAAAACTATACCGATATTTGTCTTTTTTAAGAGTTACATCTACAGTAGTGTAATGAGAAAACCTGGGGGAGGGTCTCTTTCTCCCTGCAGACACCTGAACTGAAGAATCCCTGTGTAATTGAGGACTAATGATTCTCACCTGTGTTAGTGGGGGAGGGGGATCATGGAGGGATAAAGGTGTGCTAGGAACGGGCTGACGGCGCTTGAGAGAGACTGAACTTGTCCGTGGCTGTGGCACTGTGGCAGGTGGGTGCTGTTCGCAACTTGTAGTGTTGCCGGGAGTGAAGATAGCAAGCAAAGGGTCCGTTCCTGTGCTAGGAGGGGAGGCACGCATCTCCTTTAGATAGAGAGGGACTGGGATCTAGTAGTGCCTGTGCCTAGTCATGGTCAAATGAAGCTTCGTGAACCACTGTCTTCATTTTCTGAGCTCACTAGATGGCTCTCTCTGTTCAAAGAAAAAGGTTAAAGGAATGGCAATTCAGTGTGTTTTCAACCCTTTGTTGAACAGAGAGCGCCATCTAGTGAGCTTGGAAAATAAAGACAGTGGTTCACGAAGCTTCATTGGACCATCACTACCTGTGCCTGAGCTTCACGTGCAGGATCACCATGAGCGACACGTCATATCAAGCCGCCACGCCATTCCAAGCGAGCGTTCCTGTGGGTGCTTCTTAATTCCACCAGAGACTCCGCGGGGGAGGGTCTTGCCGCCAGACCAGGGGCAGATACGTTTTTAAACCCCTTCATTTTCATAGATTGTATGTTGTCTTGTTAGTTTTGTGTCCTAGTCAATCTATAAGTGAATCATCTCAGATGGATTTTAGTAACGTGGCACCCATTAGAGGCTCTTTATAACAGGCAACACTGCTGACTAAAGGGGCCCTCCGCCTCCCCCTATTGGTAGAAGTGGTTCTGACCTGCCTACAGTTTGGAGTGGTCTTTATTGAGTGCGGTGTATTTTTATATGGTGTTTTCATTAGTGTGCAGATTGCTGTGGATTTGATTCTGTGTGCAGTGGTTCTCTCGGGGTGTGTGTAATATACATTTGCAGTGCTGTGTTGTAGGGTTGTAGGGGGCTCCGTTGCCAGATAGGGGTTGACCTTTATAAAGGGCTTTCTGTTGTGGTGTCCCCATTTAAATGCATTTGTATTTCTAATAAAGGCTGTATTTTGTACTACATTCCTGCACGTGTGGTGATATTCTTTTGCCTCTGACACTGGACTAGACCAGGTAAACAAAGTTGGTGGCAGTATTACACTGCCTTTAAAATCTTTTATGAGTAAAGTTTATTACAGTAGGGAGCTGGAGCTGAGAGCCGCAGACAGGAAGTCAGAGTATTGAGAGACGGCTAGACACATTGTAGGTTTTGGTCTGTACATGGGATTTGTTGACAATAAGAAAAATATTGAATAATAAATTCATTTTAAAACGGTCAGAAAAACATATTACTTGTCTCCCTGTGGTGGTATCTAACAATGCAGACATTTCAGGTTTTATTCTGCCACCAGCCCCTCACAATGGTGTGAATAGGGTTTTGTTAAAGTTACTTGAAGCGTCCACAAAAAGCGTCCTAGTTACTCAGGATAATCCTCAGACCTCTCTGACAACAGTTTCCACTGGGAATCATTTTCTGCCAAAACACAACCAACGTCACCAAGAAAAACCTGTCCGCAGAGAGATGGTCCACTTCTTGTTTTATTCGTTTTATTGTATATTATGTTGTTTAACCCTCTGGAGGACAAAAGATTCACCGGCAAGGCCAAGCAACGTTTGACAACACTCCTGCTCAAAAAGCGATATTACAAAATTTCATTTTAGACATTTATTTAATATTTTATTCATATATTACGCTACTTTTGTGAACCCAATGCTTTTGTAAACTCATTTCAAGCACCCAAAAAAATTGAGTGTAGGTATGTTTTCACAAGAGATTTGAGAAATATTTCCCCTTTAGGGCCAAATTATCTCTGTATACATTGCTCTAGAACAATTTTGGGCGTCACTACACAGAAAGCAGAGTTTGTTTGGAACATTTTGATATAAAACACATGAGGCTCAGGTTATACGTAAATACCTTAAAAAGGTAAATTTAAGAAGATATGTGACAATGCCCTTAGAGGGTTAATTCTAGGTCCTTGATGTGAAGCACGTTGGATACCTGCTGGTTGCTGTAAAGCACTATATAAATACATGCTGATTGATTGAGATCATTTGATTTAATGTCCACAGTTTGTTTTGATCTCTTGAAATTATTTTTAAAATCAGATTTTCTGTATTTGATTTGGAGACCTTTAAATGTTTTACTCTAAAATAAAATCTAATTCATATCTGGAGCCTTGAGCTGAAATCCTGACTCACCTGAGACCATCTGAAGGCTAAATAAGTGCATGTTATGAGCCAACAGACAGAGGATCAACAGAGGTTCAGAATATCTGAACGCTTATTTGCAGTTTGTCTTAAATAAAAGATTAGAATGGGGATGAAGTACATTGGTGTAGTTGAAAGCCTAGGAAGATTAATGAGTGTGATTAGTATATGAATACCTCGATTGATATGAATAAAACTTCAGTTTTGTTACTCACCATGTTCCACTTTGGAAAGAGGAAGTCGGTGCCGACGTACTCAAAGAAATGAGCAAAACCTTCTTTTAACCAGACGTCCTCCCACCAGACCGGAGTCACCAGATCACCAAACCACTGAAAGACATAAAGAAGAAAATATTAGATTTTTATTTATAAACTCCCATAGACAAATTTGGATGGTGTGTTTCAAGAAGCAAAATGTCCTGGTTCAGACTGAAGTTGTCTCAGAGACAACAGCGCTGCGGAGGAGGGTCTGGCTAGTCCACACGGCATTCCGGGATGGGAGAGAAAAACGTGCTCTGGTTTATTGGCATTTCTTTAAAACAATCACAATTGTCTTGGGTAGCGCTAAGCGCCGGATGGAGCAACAGTGCCTCTGCAAAATAGCCTCGGGAAGGAACTTGTTTTGGTGGAACCTGTGTACGTTCAAAAGTTGTTTTAGTCGTGCGACAGAAAACTCAGATTGGACAGATAGTCTAGCTAACTGTCTGGATTTACCCTACAGAGATCTGAGGAGCAGTTAACCATAGTCCTCAGATATCCACCGGAGGTTAGAACGCCAACACAAAGAAAGCCGATATAGACTAGTCTCCAACTGACAATGCCAAACCAGCAGAGGCCGGCAGAGCTTCGGTCTGGATCCGACATGATGAAGCAGGTCTTGTTCATCAGCCACACCGGAGGATAACCAGCAATGTTATCCAAGGTGTGAAAGCTTGCAGCTGAGTCTGTTCTCACGGTGCCCTCAGAGCCTCGTCAGAGTGAAGCAACAGTCAAGTTTATAAAATGGGGAGCACGTAGAGAATACACTGAACTTTGCTGATAGTGAAACATATGGCCTCAAGTGAGTAATGCATGTGGACCCAGGCTGTTTCCTGGCGACACGGCTCGAATGAAAACGGTGGAACGTTTAGGGGACAAATGTGTGTCCTCGCCAGTTTCGTTTTCAAAGTCTCAACGTTCCCTTAAAAGCTTCAGCTGCAGAGCGTATGGCAGACGATTGTAAAAAAAAGTTTGTCTCTAAATTCTCTTTCAACCGTCATTAAAGCAGGAAAGAGAGACACTGCAGTTTTCATACCTCAGCACAGTGTGTGTTACTCATATTTGGCAGTGTTTAGTGTTTCAGCAGTAAATTGTCTTTCAACTAATCAAAGTCAGCATGTAGAGTGTGTGCGTGCGTGCGTGCCTAATCCTATTTACATTGCTTTGCCCTGCAGTTGAAACAAGTCGAGTTTAATGATGTCGCCCAAAGTCATAAGTCTGTCCACATAAAAGCACCCAACAACCTCTCTCCTCACACCAACAACAATACTGGCTAAAGTACAATTAGAGTTACTAGAGCCAACTGGGGCTAATATGGGACAGATGTCACCAGTGCTTGTTTTCAGAGGCTGCTCTCTGTGTATGGAAACCCATATGAAGCGCAGGCGGTATAAGGCTGATAATCAAACACTAGCAGATGGTGCAGAAGCTGTGGAAACACTATTTTTGAAGATAAGTAGGACCTAATTATGAACATATCGAACAACTACCTATATGCAACTATCACTGCAGCAAACTGTATCTTAATTATTGTTAAGTGTTGGCAGCAGCAGCAGATGCAGTGCCTCTTTCTGTTAGAAAGCCAGTCACATAAGCCATTTTTAATATACCGAGTATTAGTTGTCGCAAAAATCGTCGATTGATGTGGGCATGAGTATATGTGCTGATTTAGTGTGCCACATTAAACTGGAGTGGAAACTATGTCTGCTGTAATAAAGTGGAAGTGTTACTATTGCTGTTTGAATTAAAAGTTGTACTGCAGTGTGAGCATTTTGTCATTAAATTTGCAAACATTATACCTTTAGAGTATACGTATGGTTCCATATCACCATATGAGTTGATAACATTGAGCCAAATATTTTATGTATTAAGTTTTTTGTTTAAATAAGCAAATTATGCATTATCTTACTAATTAAAATGAGCTGTTTCATTTTGTTGACATATTAGAGTCAAAGGTTTTTACTGAGGGAATTTTGGTTATCTCTTTTTTTTTATCACTACATAAATCAGAAGATACTGCCATAAAAAAAAAAAATCAATTTTTTTTTCTCCATGTTTTTAGGAATCAAATGTTGTATTAATCAGGCTATGAATGATATATGAACAAACCTCTCCGTAGCAACCTTCAGAATATAGATAGGAATGAAACTGGAAAGTATGGTGTATGGGGCTACTGAAGTGAAGATTTGAAGTATGAGGAGATACTCATTTTGAGAAAAACGGCCTTTAATAAAAGGTACTTATATCCTAAGGTGAAATCTACAGACACAGTGTAGTTAAATACACACCTAAATTAATATTTTGAACACCACTTCCACTAGTCTGAAAAAAGGCATGCTGTAGATGCAAAATAGCTAGAAATCTCAAAAAGTACAATAAAAAACTAAGTTTTTGCCTGCCGTGTCTGGCCTTAAATACTATTCATGTTACTATCCAAGAGAGAATTACAACTGGGGAACTCAAATGTTTCTAAAAGGGAAAAAATACAAATTTGCAGAAAAAACTATACCACAGTGACTAATTCAAATGATATATATTGTCTATGTACAATCATTTTACACAATCAACTCTGCAATAGCGCACAAGTCATAAACAAGGGAATCTTTCCGATATTTTCATCCCATGTGATGACGTGACCTCTTCTCAGCTCTGTGAGGTGCATGGTAGTTTGTTGCTTCTTTTAGCAGTTAGCAGTTCATCATAGCTCTACCAAGCTTTACACACGCAACACTACAGATGGAAATATAAAATATATAACATTTAAAATAGCTTGGTGTATTTTTACCATCTAAAACAGAGTTCTCCATTCTTTCAAATCAATCTTTTATTAAATTATATTTTGGACAATTCATTCATCCCTTTCACTATAATTTTTATTCCATCCATCCATCCATCTTCGTCCGCTTATCCGGGGTCGGGTCGCGGGGGCAGTAACTCCAGCAGGGGACCCCAAACTTTCCCTTCCTGAGCCACATTAACCGGCTCCGACTGGGGGATCCTGAGGCGTTCCCAGGCTAGGTTGGAGATATAATCCCTCCACCTAGTCTTGGGTCTACCCAGAGGCCTCCTCCCAGCTGGACGTGCCTGGAACACCTCCCTAGATAGGCGACCAGGGGGCATCCTTAGGTGTTTTAAGCCCCCAACGTCGCCTTCCAGGCAGCGCGGCAATGGTTATGTTTAGGGTTAAGGTTAGCTGCCTGGAAGGTGACGTTGGAGGCTGAAAAACACCATTGAGCGCATCCTTACCAGATGCCCAAACCGCCTAATTTTTATTCTCCTAATTTATTAAACTTTTGCTAGTTGTTTTTAATATCTTAGAGTAACTAAACAAGCCTTAGACTGAACCAGGCCCGTAATTTTATCATAAATGCCAGGGCAGTAAGACCATCAAATGAAACAATAATTTTAAGTCAACGGAAATAATGAATTTAACCTGAGGGTAACTGTAATTATTGTCACAAACATTTGGCTTTACTACTCTACATGTTGAGTTTCTTGTCTTATTTGTTCAGTAATTTATTCTTACCTCAGCTGAGTCGAGCTTCTCCTCTTCTGATGAGTTGAATGCGTTGCATATAACAAGTCGTATTTTCATTGTTTTCATTAGCTCTAGCCAGGTTAGGCATTGTTAGCAATGCCAGTTCATACCAAAGCATTACGCTGTTTTTTGTGCGTACAACAACATGTCCACAGATAGAAGATGGACACTGTGCGTACGACTGATTTAGTGAGGCACAAATAAGACAGAAGTGCTTATAATTGTATGTTACTACAGCCTTCACTTCTGTTGATGCATGGGGCAGCCATGTTGGATTTGGAGCTTGGGGTACTCGCTGGTTGTCCGAGTTCCGAGCTGGGAAATCCGATGTCAGGGGGCGTGTTTCCGACTTTGACCGTGGAAAATCCGACTTCTGCGTACAAATAAAATGCATTTCACTCTTACTCACTCACACTTAGAAGTTCACTCAGTCACAGCTTTGCAGCATTGGCACATCAGGATGTGTTTGATTAAGTCTACTGGTTTGCCGGTGCTAGATTTGTGTCAAACTATTGAAAGTCTTGTTTTTCCAGTGGTTCATACCAGGCTCGAACTCGAACCCACCACTGGTTATGTGGGCAGTGATTCACTTGATGTTGCCCAATAAGAATTCTGAATCACAACAAAAGACACCGCTGTCTAAAAATCAAAACAGGAAAACAAGGCAGAGGAGAAAACGGCAAAATCAGCTGGTGCAGTGTAGGCGGGGCATCAAGGCCACTGTGGCCATAAGGCATATCATTTTCGAGGGGCATATGGCCAAACTGAGGGGGCACGGCGGGAAAGGCCTTCATGGCCCCCATGAAATTCCTGCCCTGGACTGAACTATAAAATTGAATAATAAAAAACATGTCTGGACACAGTCCATAGCTCACACAGCCTGTAGATGTAGTGAAGCTAGGAATGTGTCCACACATGCATACTAACTTCCTCCACTTTCTGGCAGGCTGAGTGTGCGTCTGGGCAGGGATTCAAACCGACCACCCTGTGGGAGCTCAACAGGCAGCTGGTTCAGCTCCCCGAGGCAGAGCTCCAGTCACACTGGAGACCCACTGCAGTTTGTGGAAAACAAAACAGTGCCAGAGGAAGTTGTCCTCGCATGATGAGGTCGCTGCTACACCTGTAATCTGTAAAGTTCAACAGTTCAATCTGTGTTCTGTCAGATGGATTTTACTTCTCTGCCGCTGCACGCAGTCAGAACCTCAGCTCACCACTTTAAAGACAGTCATATACCACTCGGAAATTAAGTATTTAGCAAGATTTTTTTCCGTTTAATTATGAAGCATTCTGATCAAACTGTACATTTTCAGCTCTTTGATTTTTTTTTTTCTTCCATCGGACAAACTGCTTCTGAGCTACTCTTTCATTAAACATGACAGTTTACATTTAATTTTCGTTCTTCTGCTTTGAAAGGATTTGATCCTTTATCGAGCTGGCTGGTAATGTTAGAAGTGGGTCAGTAAGTCTTCAGTTCTCATCAGATTGGTTTCATGCTGGTACAGTTTGTTCAAGCCTCCTGACAAATAGGAAATATAATTAATTTTACACTGGAGAGACATTTAGTTTTGTAGTAACAGACTCAATGAAGAGAACTAATCCTCTATAGTTGTTACTACTTCTGGAATAATTAAAAATGTCGCCTTCTGTGATTTCTACGACACACTTCGTCTTAATTAGCTGTTCTGTCATCTCTCATCCTGTTTCAGCCTCATTAAAACATACAAAAAGCCTACAGTGTGTCGGCCATTTCTGCCGGGGGAAGTTGACTCGGGTTGCTAATGTTCTGCTGTTGCTGTGGTAACATGCATGCATTGTGGGTGGGGTTCGTAAACTGCAGAGGGGGGGAAGCCAAAAACGGAAACGATGCAAAGCTGAACCCGAAAGACTGCTGAGGCGGAGGATTCTGGAAAGAAAAGTCAGACATCAGGAGGAATGATGATGAGTCAGGAAATGGAGAGACAGAGAGATGGAGGGATGGAAGGAGGTCTCTCGATAAGATTTAGTAAAAGCCAAGAAAATACCAGAGATGAATGCTGAGCAAAAACACACACACACAGGATTGTCTAGGTCCAGGAGAACTTTTCTGGCAGGGCCACTACTCCATCCAATAAACTTTGAAAACTACACGGTACAGTGAGTGCTACAAAATAATATCAAAATCATATGAGCATTATTTTTAGAGATGTATCGGCTCCGATACTGCCTAAAACGCTGGTATCGGTATCGGGAAGTACTGGAGTTTAAGCACCGATCCGATACCACGTAATAAAGCCCTAAAGAAAATCTACGTTAAAGTAGTTTATTTATGTTCTTTTTCCGTTATAACTGACTGGAGAATAAAAGGAAGATCTGGGGCATTCATATTTCACAAAGAGTTTAACCTGAGCCAGACTGACAACAAAGATAGAAATAATATCACATCCATACAGGGAGAGTAGTATACAGTTGTTAAAACATAATAAAATATATGACACACTGGTATCAGATCAGTACTCGGTATTGGCCGATACGCAAGTTCAGGTATCGGAATCGGTATCAGGAATTATTATTTTCATATTTTAGACTACTCTGAAACTACGGCTTCCTAATGAAAGCCGAAGATTAATAGTATATACAATTAAAAAATAATTAAATAATTTAAAAAAAGGAAACATCTAGCAGCTAAAGATTGTGATGTTTTTCTTGGGAGTTGGTGGAGCCCGAAACAAAATAGAACACAAGCAAGTGGATGAGTTGGATACAAATAGGACTTCAATGGAATGTTAATGTTGCCCTGTGTCTGCTGGATGAGTCGATATCCAGATGATGGTGACACGTTAGCAGTAATACCCGGAAAGGCCGTGGGTGAAGGCTATTTCCAGCCTTCCAGCCTTCCATCTCTTAGATTTTTCCAGCCTTGTGCTCAAAAGCCAGCGTCTTCATTAGCAGAGTATTGTAAGTAAACCCCTATCTCCCCCATCCCCCAAAACAAGAAGTGGCAGTATTTCTCAGCCTTGAATAGAGCCTGCACACCTTGCTCCCCTGGTGCACACATCCTCAATAACCTCCACCATTTAGAGGGTAGTGCAGTCTGTAAGTAATCTAAGAAAAAATATAATCCATGACACTGAGAAATATCAGGGCTATGTTTCCATTTTCAGTTTGCTTTGACCCCTAATAGTCAAACAACACTCATAAAAAAGTGTTTGATAAATGAAAGGTTTTCACACCTATAGTTTGTTTGCTCTGGGTCGATTTAGTTGATGACTTTGTAAACTTGGGAGCGATTTCCCCTTGGTTCAGTTTTGTTTCAAAAACAGAAAAAATCCAAGGGCACCAAAATGCGTCATTACAAACCACACAAGCTCATTCACTCCGCTTATTGGTCAGATGTGAAAGTGAAAGTATATACAGGAAGAAGGTCCTGTTTGTCCATGGTCAAACCAGCTCATTTCATTTAAATATTCAGACATTGTTCCACGAGGGACGTTTCAAGCGGCTACAGTTTGCACGATCTGCCGCATCGCAGCACACCTGACTACAGGAGCCATTAGCTCAGACTTGTGGAGTATATATAGTTGGTGCGGTTCAAGGTCAGATCCCGTTCTCACCACAAACAAACCACTCCAGAGTCCGACTGAAAGCGTACTGAGACCACCTCATCAAGCCTGTCTCAGTTTGCTTGTTTGGTCCGCTTTTGGTGCGCATCCGAGTGTGATTGCCCAAACGAACCGCATCAAGGGGGAAAACTCTAGTGTGATTCAACCGAACTAAATGAGGTAGGTGTGAAAGAGCCCTTAAAGTGGCAGCTCGTTACATATTAGTCTTTGTAGCAGCAGTGTTGCTGGCGCCTTGCTCCAGGGCTTCTCCTGGGAGAAATTCTGGTGCGACAACAAACAGTGTTGGTGGAAAACATGTTACAGTGACACAGCAGGGTAATGGGCTGCTTCTTTATTTTTATAAATTAAATTGCGGTTGCTGGTATGCTTAAACTAACATGAAATTTCAAACGAATTATGCAATGACGCACTGAATTAAAACAAGAAGAAAAAGCAGAATAGGCAAACCCTACCGTTTGTTATAATAGCTCCATTCTTTCCTTCCTTCACCTCTGTCTTTCTGTCTCTCTCTCTCCCAGAACAAAGCACATCTGTGCCTTTGATCATCCTCCTCTTCTTCTCCTCCCTCCCTCCGTCCTTGCTGATAAATATTCATCCCGTTCTTCAGCAGATGGACTGAATCTGATTTTCACTTTCTGTTTGGATGGAGCTCCTCACAGCTCCATGACAGCCAACACAAAATGAGTCGTGGTTGTCATTTGGCACAAATACTGTTTATATCTACACATCTGTGAAACTAGAACAACTTTCACAGTGTCTTCAGCCCTGACTGGCTAAATTGGAAATTAACATATGAACAACAGTCGCAACAAAGTCTCAAACTTCCTGCTTAATTAATCTGTTACTGTCAGGTTGGGGATTTAACAGTGTCAGGTTGGCACATTAATATGGATAATAGCTTATGCTGCTTCCTGGCCAGTTGGATTAGGGCTTACGTCACTATATCTGGACTACTTGGACCTGGTAAAAGACTATGGCATGCATCTCATAGCCTTATTTGATAGCTCCTCGACTCCTCGGTCCTCGGCTGAACCGGAAGTTGTTCTGTCTGAGCATCGAAGAGCTATAAGCGAGGATACACAAGAGCAGCCTTTCCTGGAAGCCAGGGTGCTGAAGGAGTTGCTAACTCTGCCCATAGAGTTGACAAATTCATGTGACGCTTCAGAGGAAAGGACATCTCATCCCTCTAAAACACATTTGCTCGTTGCCTCTCTCCTCCCACGATTTCCTCGCCTCTCTCCCCTGCCTCCTCGGTGGGAGGGACTAGGAAGGGAGGTAAATGGAGGAGTCAAGGACGCCATTTAAGGGCTATAAGATGCACTGCAGGTCTAAAGAGTTGTGGACCACTTGGATCCAGGCTTAAAGCCTTTCTACAAAGATCTGCACTAGTTGGACCTGGGATAAGAGTCTTGCTTGACATTTCTTATCAGGTAGATCCAGGATGAAAACCCTTCTGCATCTGGATAACTTATGAACCAATCGGATTCATATGAGTGGGATCAAGACTAGGAGCCTTCCTGCAGAGTTCTGAATAAGACCCTTTTTAAAGAGCCATAGGACAGTTGGAGGCAGGATAAGAGCCTTGTTGCTGAGTTCTAAACCAGTTGGGTCAAGGCTAAGGAGGCTGTTTCAGAGTTTTGGATCAGTTGAACCTGGGCTAAGAGGCTCAATGCAGAGTCTTAGCCCATATCCAATTCCACAGCCAGGCTATTTGCCGAGGCTTGGGCTAAGATCATAGCCACAGCTGTGAACCTGGGTAAGAGCCTGGCTGTGGAGTTCTGGACCATTTGGAAAAGGGCTTAGTTGGACCAGGGATAAAAGGCTTGCAGAGGTGAACCCATAGTACAGATGGGACTCTCTGGGGCTTTAGGTTGAAGTATAGTCAGATTTCTTCAGTGTTTCTCTGCAGAAAACACACGACTAAATCACTGATTCCAAATAATGTTCTGAAAGAGGTCACCCCCAATTATAGAGATCAACCCAAATATTATAGCTGTTAATACTGCTGCACATCTTGTACAGTTTATTTGCATTTAAAAGTGGTAGAGTAGTTAATTTGCTGCCCTGACAATTATGTGACCGACCAAAATATTTCAGCGGCACAAAGGTTTTTCTGGTCTGTAACCTGCTAGAAGACAGAAGAAAGAGAGGGGGGAGAAAGTAAGAGAAGAGACAGAAAGACAGATCTGTGTGGGGAGACAGTTTGTCAGAGAGACAGTGTGTTCAGCTTTGTGACTCTGATCGTTTCTCTTTATATTCTTGTTTTCCTGACAGTTCTGTTGCACTCCCATTATTCACTATGTGTGTGTGTGTGTGTGTGTGTGTGTGTGTGATCTTTAAATTGCTATATAAAGCCGGCTGGCAAAACCAATCTGTCACAACCATGAAACCTTTGATTTACAACAACAAAACTACACATTCAGTGCATGTATGTGCGTGCGTGCATACGTGTGTGTGTTTCAATGTGTCCTGCCAATTAAACAGAAATAAAAGTAAAAAGATACAAAGCAAGACGTTGCAGCCTGACGACAGACAAACAGGCAGAATTACAACATGTAACACTGAATGCTGAACTCTCCATACTGTACTGAACTATATAAAACACCTCCAATAAGCCACGACTCCACCCTATAAAAACTCTATCCTACATAAACATGTACACAACATGAATGAATCATGGTCTACCTTAAATTAAATATGAACAAAGTGCATTAGGGTTGAATCATATTTTTATTATTTAAGCATGAGGCTGCCCTTACTCTATATTTTGATTATTGCCAACAGCCTTAAACCAACAATGTGTTAGTCCATCTGTTTCTGTGTCTGTCAGCCCAAAACCCTTTGGTTCCTACTGAATCACAAACCTTAAAAAGTGCATTTTGTTGGGGACTATTTTCAGTGGCGGATTAATCCAAATATGGTGCTCTAGTGAGTATTTGTGGCAGCAGGACGGTGTGTATGGGATTGAGTCAAAATAAACTACAGTGTGTTTGTTTATGGTAATGAAAGAACATATCACCTAGTGCAACTGTGTGGCTCATTGATGTATTTTTATGACACATAGGAAGAAGATTTATTATGGTTTGATACACACACAGTACTTGTTAGCTGATACATTCAGTGTTGGTTTTGATTTTAATGGGATTCACTGAAAATAAGAAAAATATAATAACGAGTTTGTATGATATCTTACGAAATATGACGTTCTACTTAACGCTGAGAAACAGTGACCGGTCACTGTTATGTGATGGTCGTGAAGTTTAGGCACCAAAACCACTGGTTAGAACTAGAAAAAAAAGTTTGTGGTTTGGGTTTAAATAAGTACTTCTGGGACACGAATAACGGTCGCCCGAGTAAAAGTCCTGTGTTTTGGGACCCGTCCACCACCCTGACGTCCTCCCTACGCGGACTTTCGCACTCTAATACTACGTGTTCCGGTCACAATTACTACGGACAGCAGAGGTCCCTGCTTAACAGCAAACGTCAATGTGGGACTTAGAGTTATAAATACCTGGAATACATACTTTTTACAGCCTGAATCGGGAAATAGGATAGCGGCATGGCTTATTGTCACATTTTAACACATCGCCTGTGTATATTAACCTGTGAACCACCTTTTTATATACTTTTATATACACCAGTGTACAAAATAAACAGAAGGCCCAACACATGTTTGTCAGTTTTTGTTCTTTATATAGCAAATGGTTTTGGTTGCCTTTGGTATTGTATTTACCATGTTACAATGCATTATATAAACAATATACTGTATTATATACAGTTCATTTAGTAGAGGGCATGTGAGTGTGCTTTTGAGTGTGTGTGCGTGTGATCGCCTACTGTGCTGTTGCTGAAGGAGCGTGTTCAGCCTCACTAATAAGCCTCACACAGACACTGACACACACACACACACACACACACACACACACACACACACACACACACACACACACACAGGGTGTTAGATGTTTGCTTATGGTCTGCTAATTAGCCTCGGACATGAGCAGGAGGCAGCACAACACACACACACACACACACACACACACACACACACACCTAAATATAACTGTATTCCTCTCACACATTAGTATTGATTAAACCCTCCTGCCTGTCCTTTAGTTCTGAACAGCAGAGGGCTGTAGGTAGACGTTGGCGTCCAGTTTAGTAAAGCATCTGAAGAAAATATTTCTTCTCACAATATTTTTTTTCACAAATGTTACTTAAGAAATATCTCTAAATATATAGTTATATAGTCTAAGTGCAAGTCTGAAAGAGAAAGTGTTTTTTGAACATGTTCTAGTAGAAACCCAACATACATGTATCTATTCATCGTAATTTCACTCTAATGAAATGTATTGCATAACACCTGCAAAAGGGGGTTTCTTTTTGGTTTAGTAAACTGTTAACATTCCTGTCAGCACATTGTTTTATCGGATTAGAAGTTTGGCCATTTATAAAGCTTCACAAGTTTACAGATTTTAAACATTTCATTGAATTTGTCCTGCAAGATGTACCATGAGTTGAATGTTAACTCTTGTTTAAGATAAAAGAAGAACAATAGAAAAAACAATAGTTCCTCAAAACCTTTTTTCAAGACTTCCCAAATCAACATCACAATGGACAGCCAGGAGGTCAAGGGTCAAAGGTCAAAGCTGACAGGAAACAACTGCAGATGGAAGAAATGTGTGACTCCAGAGACTGAACTGATGGAGAAGGAAAGCCGAGTGTCGGCGTGAGTCAAATATAAAAAAATAAACAGAGAGAGGAGAGTAGGAGAGTGTGAGAGAGAGAGAGAGAGAGAGAGAGAGAGAGAGATGAAGCTAAAATATAAAGAAAGAAAGAGCGAGACAGGTAGAGAGAGAGAACAATGAGATGATTTATGGCTCCTCGTATTCTAATGAACTCTATGCAAACATGGTCTGCAGTAATAAATTATCCACTTTAAACCAAAACACTGCAGAGAGAAATATACGGCCTGACAGCTTCAACACACACACACACACACACACACACACACACACACACAAGAGTGTGTACAGTGTGTGTACTCTTGTACTTATGTCCTTGTGAGGACCAAGTGTAAAATTTGAATTGTATATAGCATTTTGTTGCACCACATACAGTGTACTGCTACTTGCCCATACGGAGATGTGACACAGTGTGATGTAAAGTTAGGGACTTGATTCAACAACCAACATCTTTTTGTTATTTTCATAATGTAGCATTTCATGTTCTTAAACGTCTTGGCATCACAAACAATTAAAATCCGTCTGAAGTCGAGTCTGCTCATTTGTCAAAGTAGCAGGTTTATCAAGATGAGAGCAAACACAAAGCGTGAAGCATGAAGGCCGTCACTGCTGGATGTTTTTGTTACAGTGAAGAGAACAGGAAGGTCCCAATGGTCAGATAATTAACGTGCAATTATGGGAAAATCATTCATAGGTGTTCATACATATAAATGCTCACGATCCACCGACACAAACCCAATTTCTCGTTTCTTCATACAGATGAAGAGAGAAAATCTGTTTTCCTGAATCTCGTCCCAGTGTTTTTCTTTGTCTGTTTTAATTGTTGATAGAAATAAACTGACTGCATCCCCTAGCAAACACGATGTGAGTGTGTCGGCGGTTTTTGCTGCAGAGACGTTGATGGAAGGTACTGATTCTGTGCATTCACTTTACTGCGCACACATGTAGACTAGGCCTGTAACAATTATTACATAATTGTCTAATTGTCAGTTCTTTTACATAATCGTGGTTTCTTTGTTTAACCGCAATTAATTGCTAACGTTAGCAAGTCTTAAGGTGTATGACTGGTAATTGTTGATTTTGTTAAGACACGCCAAATTGTAATATATAAGTGATTATTGGTTGGACTGTATATATTTTTTTTATCAATTCAATTGTTAGTTGTTTGCACTTGACCATATACACGTTCATAGCAACAAAAATGACATGGGGGGATACAGTAAGAAAAGATGTTTTATGATAATAAAGAGGTGTGGCTTACTTCATAGGCTGTGTATTTGTGTTATTACATTATCTGGGTCACATAACCGTGATATATAACCAAAATATGTATCCTGGAACCCATTCAAAACTTTAAATTTGTTTAAAATAAGTAATAAATAAATGAATATTTTCAAATGTGACTGAAAGAGACAATTATAATGTTAATCACAATTATTTCTGAGACAATTAATGGTACCGCAAAATTTGGAATTGTTACAGCTCTAATGTAGACACACCTGGACAGTGGACACACACCTGAACACACATTTATTCTTTGCACACACAACTGTAGACAAGCTTCTGCTCCACATATAACACCAGCAAATCCACCTTTAAATAACCTACGATTATGTGTGCACACCAGGGCTTCTGGGCACACAAACTATATTTGACTTGCACATTTCACCCTATATATCATCTGTAATCTGCTACGTGTGTATCACCTGCCAGAATCACTTGACCACACCAGGCCACATATCCTGTTTATGACAAACACACCTGCTCACGTCACCAATACAAACCTTGTAAAAAGTAACTGATTGCTTTTTGGAAAACGGAACTAAATAACTGATTACCTAATTGGCATAACTAACATGTTACGTTACTCATTACAACAAAAAGGTAATTGTAACATCCAAAACTGCTGGGGGATGTGTAAATAAGCAACTTTTTGCTAAAAAGTTCACTATTCAGTTACCAACTTAAAAGATGATAATATGTTAATGTTGTGTTCACATCTTGTTTCTGCTGCCCCCAAGTGGCCAAAAAAACAAACAGGTTTAATGTCTTATTATTGGAACAATACTTAAAATATTTCCACCAAGACGCACATTAGAAGACGTGAAATTAGCAATTGAGGCCAAAATGTGTTGTGAAATGAACTTACAAGTAGTATAGTATAGTATAAATTAATATATCTGGAGCCAGCATCTAGTGGCCATTGGTAGTACTGTAGTTTAAGGCACTTTGACACTGGTAAACAACAGCTGTGTTCATTTCAGTGTCTAAACTCATTGACTATATAAATCCATCTGTTTCCCTCAGCTGAAAACAGCCTGTCTGCTCACATTTCAGTCCACATGTTCTCCATCTGTTCACCTGAGAATAACAACAGCATACATGATATGCACCCTGAACCTGTCAACAACAGCAGCATATTGTATACCCAACAATACATCACCACCACTTTTGATCACCAGTCTGACGTTAAAGTCATCATGTATAGCCTACATAATGATTCTAGAGTCTACACAGCAGCCTGATGTCGAGATGGAATGCAAAAAATCTGAAAATAAAATCCCTCAGATTTAGTCTAGAAAGAAACTGGAATAACGATCAGATATTAAAAGGTGCTCTAAGCGATGTCACGCGTTTTTAAGCTACAACACGTTTTGTCACATACAGCAAACATCTCACTATCCGCAAGCTGCCTGTCCCCTGAACACACTGTAAAAAAAAACAAAAAAAACAAAACTCTGTAGACAGCCCAGGCTCCACAAACGGCAACAAAAACAAGTTGTGCCAACCTGCACCACCAAACATAACAAACAGTGTTCTAGTGTTCCAGCCAGTAACCGACAAGAAGGATTTTGGGGTGGGGGTTGGGGGTTAGTGTGCGGAAGCACGGAAGGGAGGGGGATGAGATGAGGAGGAGGGAGGGGCGAGCTAGCCTCAGTTTTGTTTGACAATAGGCTCGTTCGAGATGAACTGCGCCTCGCCTGTAAAGTGGATGAGAGCAGGCAGCCGGGGGCGGTGACAAAAATCCGCTGTCAAGTCAGACAGTTTCCAGCAGCCTTCAGGCTGAACAGGAAGTCACAGAAACACTGTGGTCCGATTCCGATTTAATAAAATGTTATCAGACCCATATATCAGCTTGTACACAGTCTCCAGTTGTTTTTATGATGACAGAGTAGCTGTCAAAATGCTCTACATGTGATCTGCTGCTGATTTTAATTAACAACACACTGTAGATGATCCGTAACAGATTTAGTCTCTCTGACTTCTAAACCTAACTATCAGCCACACAACATGTGGTTTGTACAGAATAATGATCTCGTGAGGTTATCGTTGCCCACGTGTGCATGACGTCAGAGCAAGTCGGGATCAAGTCGGACACAAATCTAACCAGCATGCATTGGGCGGCGATCGCAGGTGATCGATTCTGCGCAGACCTGGGTCATCTCGAACGAGCCTAATACTTTGAACGTCAACAAGAAGTAACGTCACCCAACATCGCTTAGAGCACCTTTAATATAATTACTTACACTTTGATTCTTTAAGGCTTCAAATCATCCAATAATTATTTACAATTTCACTCTTTAATTGTTTCTGATGGATGTCAATATAAAATATGGCAGCAGCAGGAGAGGATAATCCGACAGATGCCAATTGAAAACACACACATACACACACACACAAACTTGTATTTCTATGTATGTGAGGGCATTGACTTACAATCCTGTAAGGCTTCACGTTAGCACTAAGGTTTGGTAAACTTTACAAAAACCCTTCAATTAACTTCAGCTGGTCATTATTTGGATTTTAAGGCAAGAAACTACAGGTGAACAGGGAAAAATATTTTAACTCAGATATCACCATGAAACTTCAGTGAAACAGTTAATTACTGACATGAAGATAATTGTTTTTTTGTATTAAAGTTTTCAGATATTTTATATTTAAATATGCAAATGAGATAAAGCTAGGTTCAAAGTCTTTGTTTGTTGACATATTAGAGTCAGATGTATTTACAGAGGTGTATGTATCAATCCATACATTTAGAAAAACACATACATATATATATATATATATATATATATACACACACACACACAAACATACATACATACATACACATATATACACACACATATATATATATATATACATATATATATATATATATACACACACACACACATATACACACATATATACACACACATACACATATATATATATATATACACACACATTATATATATATACACACACATACACATATATATACACACACACACACACACACAATGCATACAATATACAAAATTTTGCTTTGCCATGTTTTAATGAATGGGAAACGTAATATTCAACTTCTTTAAATATGACGATACTATAGTCTACAAACTAACATACTGTTACTCATCACCTTCATAACAAAAAAAGTACATTGAAGTTGAAAAACACTGAGGATTACTATTAACGTCATCATGCCAGTTATGTAGATTCATATACGTAAAGCTTTAGTGCGTAACTTTTTTTAGAATAATGATGATCACTGAAGGCTTGTCTCATGTGGACGCGCCGACAGTTTTGTTGTCATTACTTAGAATTCCTCATGAGGGAGACAGAAACTACGCAAACTTCTTACAAGTGAACTCTTTATTATTGAAAGCGTCAAACAAACTCGTTCTTGCTTTGTGAGTGTGTGTCTGAGTGTGTGAGTGTGTGAGTGTGTGAGTGTGTGTGTCTGTCCGATAAATAAATGGCTTTAGGATGAAATGGTGTGCAAAGCGGCAGACAAAATATGACTATCATTTTCCTTTTTTTTTCTCACTCCCCCTCTAAACTAACAACACAGATGAACAAAGATACACAAAAAGACCAAAATCAAGAGTCAAAAACACTGCATTTCTATGACGTGTCCAATAATATTAATGACTTAATACACTGCACAGCATCACACTCCAAAGCTTAACGTTAGTTATTCAGTTTTTTCGCTGCGCACCAGCAATAGCCTGAAGGTAACGTTCATCCAGACTCCGCAGAGAGAAATGTGAGTCACATCCTTAAGTGAATTAAATCAAAACGACATGTTCTTCAGTCAGCCATAGGATCCGCAATATTTACACTTAACCTTTCCTTTTCATCATCCAAATGAGTCCATACAGCACTATGATTACTACACTGCTTCAGCTGATGAGGGCAGTTAAATGGCCAGTTCACCCACACATTGCACAAAACACATTTTCACATCTAGCCATGCAGATAGCTTCGGTTTTATTTGTGCAGGTTTGAAGATATCCTGTGATTTCTGCTGCCACTCCAATACGTCAAGGTGAATAGAAGTTCATTTGGCTTATTCAAATATTTGAGATATGGCCATTGGAATTTCCATTATCCCCATTGTATTGGCGTGGAGGCAGAAAATGATATTTCAACTGCATGGCCAAACATATCCATCTATCCACAAACGTTTGTGTACTCTTGGGAGTGTTTTTCATGGTTTGGGCTCCTTATTTCCAATGAAGGGAAATCTTAATTCTAGAGCATACAGTGTTATTTATAGGAACAGTGGTATTCAAAGTCTGACACTTTGCTTTGCGACAACAATTTCGGGAAGGCCTTTCCCTAAATAAATAACACATTTTAAAAGGTGACCACAGATTTTAGTCCAAAGTGAGAGGGTTTGAAAATGTAAATAGAAGACACACATTTAAAGGTCAGTCTCCTTTAGTTTTAAGCCTGGAGAGCGGAACAACCAACAAGCCCTGATCAGAAAACTAGTGGCGATATGAGGCTGCAGTAGATTTCTAATGTAGACACACAAACCCCTTAACATGATAATAAGGATCTGTTTCACATTTGTAAAAAAAACGCTCAGTGTTTTGGATATTTTTCAGTGTTGTGCTCTCTTTCTGTCTTTGTTCATATCTTTGTTCATCCTTTTGTATCTCTGGTTTTCCTTCGAGTCGTCTCCATTCTTTCTCTCCTTCACTTTGTTTCTCTCTCTCTCTCTCTCTCTCTCTCTCTCTCTCTCTCTCTCCCCCCATCGCGTTTGTCTGCTTGTCACGTATCCAATGTCGTACTGTAAAAACAGGATCATCTCCTCTGCTGTTGTTGCCCGAGGAGCTTTTGTAAAAGCTCACCACAAACACACACACACACTCGCTCGCTCACGCACACACACACACACACACACACACACACACACACACACACACACAGCTGATTGGTGTTGCAGTCAAAGCTGTTTTGACTTCTGTCTCGTTCAGTCTGTTTACAACTGGATCATTTGCATCCGTTAAAGGAAAAGTCAGCTTTAAAAAAACAACCTATTTTTCTATTAAAAGTCAAAGTAACATACAATAACACAGCAGAAGGTTCAGGCTCGGTTACAGCGGTGTGTTTCAGTCCATGCCAGGGAACATACTATCTGCATTTTTGTAATTTACCTCCTGAACATTATTTAAAGTTCCATGCTGGCGTTTTGACATTCCTACACATGACGGGGAAGCAATGTTCAAGGCCCGAGCCCATACAAGAGCCATCAAGATGTCAGTAAATGAAGGGAAAACTACTAGAAAACACAAACAAGGTTACGCACGTGACGCTGAACGGGACATTTGTTGAGTAAAAACAAAAAAACTTGCCATTAACTTTTAGATTCAAACAGGAAATGAGCCCTGGGTGAAAGTCCTGTGTTTGTTTGACCCATCAACCTATCTATACCTAACCTATAACCTATACCTACCTCCTTACGCGGGAATTGGGCAACCTTCTATTTCGTCACCTTACTTCCTGCACTGCTCCTGTCATAACTACTGTTGCCCCTACAGGGCAATACCCCTACAAACGTTAATATAGGGCGTATTTTGCTACTTGAACAACTACGTCTGGGAGTGTTTCTGGGGAGGACAGTCTACCCCAAAACAACCTCCACGTCCTGCATTGATGCCATCTTCTCCTGTTACGTCCTTGTCGGTTTACATTACAAAAAGATATGTGGTCAAATGCGTCCCAGACCACCTCTGCAAGTGGATTGAATGATCGATCACAATGTTTCGGTGATCGTTTCCACCATTATTTTGTGCTGTCCACTTGTGATCCGATAGCCAAGATTTAAAGCCAACTTTATTGTTTTTTTAAAGTAGTTCAATTTCCCTACCTGGTGGCAGATTTCGTGGACGACCACCATGGTCAGCTCCATCTGATAGGATGCCGACGACACTTCAGCGTCCAATAGGATCTTCTGCTCCACGAACACGCTCAGCCCCCAGTTCTCCATGGCAGCGTAGGGATGTTTGGGCACCGCCAACAAGTCTGAAAAGCACACACAAAAACAACGCATTATGGCTTTTCAACACACACTGAATGTGTTCCTCCATTAATAACACCCCCCCAAGTCCGATTCATCCAGTGAGATTTAAATAAAAAGCTGACAGAATGACTGCTGGCATCAGAGCAGATCCCATTTTGGGTTAAAATTAAACTCATGAGTCATTTTAACAACCTGCCAAAGAATCCTTTTATGCCCACAACATGGATATATAGAGTCTTTCGACATAACTCTACATTTATTTGTATGAGAGAGAGAGGGCAGCAGAACGAAAGAGAGATGAGGTAAGACATGGAGAAAGAAATAGAGTGAGTACAGAGGAGGAGATGAAAAGAAGGAGAAATAGAAGAATTTCTTTGAGCGAAGAAACTTTGAATAACGGTGAAAGAGGAGAGAGCAGCTGAAGAAGGAGTTTACCTTTAGCAAATACGATTTATTAGAGCGGTAATTACATGTCAAACCTCAGTTAAAGGAAAGTAACCTTGCCGGGCAAATAGTCAAGTGAAAGTCATCCACTGAAGGTTTCAGTAAAAGCCGTAAAGCACATGGTACCGAGCGTCCTGAAAGGTAAGTTATATGACTTTGGTTCAGAGGTGTAATTACTTTGACCTTTCAGGAAGAAATGTACCCTATGAAGCAATTTTTTCAGTTTTCACTCCCTTAAATTACTGGATTGGTTCAGAATAAAATATCTCAACAACTATTCCAGAGATCAACATGACATTTTGCTAATACATTCATGTTCCCCAGAGGATGAATCCTACTGACTTTGGTGATCCTCTGAGCGCCACCATCAGGTTCACATTTGTAGTTTTTAGTGAAGTTTCTTAACACCTGTTGGGTGAATATCATGAAATATAATACAGACATTCATGATCCTCAGAGGACCATTTTGTTACTGACATTGGTGATCCTCTGACTTTTCCTCTAGCACCCCCATTCACATTTGCGGTTTTGAATGAAATATCTCAACAACTATTGGATGGATTGCCATGAAATTTGGTTCAGATGTTCATGTTCCATCTCAGGATGAATTGTAATTGTAAATCGTCAGCAAATCCCGTGAGAGTTTTTCGCAAATTCCTGGATTACCATCTAGATATGAACGTTGTGAGCATGGCAACTTTATACCTGCTAAACATGCTGATGTTAGCAATTGGCTCAATGTGCCGTTGTGCTTAAGTACCGCCTCAGAGCTGCTAGTACGGCTGCAGACTCTTAGTCTCGTTAGTATAAGTTAGCTTCTCACATACATTTGGCATGTTAGTTGTAGGACATATTTTATGAGAATTTGTTATGTGTCCACAGGTTTTCAACACACTAAATATGTGTATATGTACAAATAGCGTCCCAGGTATACAAGCACTTTGTTGATGAGACATTCTGAGCCTTAGTAATGTCAAAAAAGTGTCCCATGATGCTTTGAGTGATGCAGTCATTTGGTTGGTAAATGTTGCCTGGAGTGAGCGAGTCAGCTGTGGGATGCACCTGAGCCTCAGTTTTGTTTTTAGTCTAAAGTTGTCATTGTATGTACATGTACATTTCTTTGGAGAATCTACACCATGAAAAGTTGTGCTGCATTGCCTGCTAGCAGTTCCTGTTTCAACCCTTTCTCCTAAAAGTATATTTATACACTGCTAATGTACAACAACAAATAATGAGGAGTTAGTTTTTTTCAGAATAAAAGCTATGGTAAACCCACTGTACTCTACATGCTCAGCAGCAAACAGCAGACGGGCACAGTTAGAGACTAGCTGGTGAACATACCGTAATGGAGCATTTAGCAGCTAAAGAGACAAATATTTCAAAATGTTAATGTAGACATTTGGCTGTATTTAGTGCAAAAGTTGAGGTGTTTAAAGTACAAAGGGAAAATAAAAAGAGGAGGAGCAGGAAATTGGTTTCTTTTTAAGCAAAGAAACTTGATTAAAAATACGAAGAAAGGGAGAAGGTGAGAAGGTGAGCTTTCTCACTATAACAGACGCCTGATTGTTTTTCAGGAGAAAGGTGAAGAAGAAGAGGTGTTACTCTCTGGTAAATGGGGGGAAAGAGTTCAGGTCCTCATTTAAATTTTAAATCACAATCTTTGGCATATCAGCTGCAGGGACCTTGGTCAGTGTTACAGGATCACATGCGGAGACAACAGGATGATCACTGGAGTCTAAAATTGAACAAACCAGACTTCTCGGTTGGCTGGAAGGTTTTTCTTTTCTTTGGCTCAGTTTGATTCAAGTTTTCAACTGAATTTTCATGAAAAGTACAGAACAGAGTAAACACAAGGAGAGAAGAGGAGGAGAGAGAATATATATTCGTGAAAATTAGAGCTCACAGAAAGGACAAAATATACAGCAGGTGGTGCATTTACGATGGTTTAATGTTAGATATCTCAACCACTCCTGGCCAGGTCTTCATGAAATCTATTGAACACAGATTTTCTCAATCTGTTGTTAATGAAACGGGATGGCCAATCTTCTTTGCAAAAAGCTCCCGGCAGCTTAGCAGTTTAGTTCCTCCACATGGACCGCTGTCTGTCTGAAACTGTCAATCACCTGAGCGAACCATGACATCACTGCAGTTTGACAGCTGTCAATCATCACATGATTCGTGTAGTGAGGCAAAACACACACAAACAGAAAACGCACACTGACAGTAAATGTAAAGCAGATAAAACACACACAAATAACACAAATACTTTTCTTACACTAGATTGCCAGAAACACTCTGGGATTGCTGGGAGAACACACACACACACACACACACACACACACACACACACACTATCAGCCTATCAGTCTATAAGCCCTGTCTTAGCAACTTTGCCTTTCATTTATTTTTCTATCCATTCTCCCGCTGTAAACATAGCCTTGCAAACAGCTTACTTTGTGTGTGTATGTGTATGTATGTATGTATGTATGTATGTATGTGTGTGTGTGTGTGTGTGTGTGTGTGTGTGTGTGTGTGTGTGTGTGTGTACGTGGGCTAGGAAATACATTCAAAACTTAAAGTGACAGACAACAGCAACAACAGCAGTGGATTTATACCACAGACACATGCAGTGTGATGTCACTAGTATTACAGTATTGTTCCTGTTTGTTAAGCAGATATTATTTAGCAATTACAACTGCTTTAATTAGCTTTACTGCTGACGCTATCAAATCAATAGCAGAGAAATAAACCAACTAGACTGAGAGTCTGCTGCAGGCAGGGGCGGACTGGGACAAAAATTCAGCCCTGGCACTGTAGCCACACCAGCCCACATCACTACGCCCATGCAGCCCCACCCACGGACACGTGCATTCACTTATTACATTTGTGAACAGATGGTGAAATAATATAAGCAGTACCTTATGTAACAGATTTTTAAACATTTAATGTAAGTAACTGGCAAACAATGCTTACTACTTTTTAAACAGCACACGTTTATAACAAATGTACACATACTGCCTGTTTATGTCGTTTGTATACCGTCATTCTCTACAGTATGTTGTTCTTTGTTGTCACTGTCTGTTCGATTATCCGTGTTTCTCTCTGTTGACACTACATATTGTCTGTCTGGTTCTCCATCTTTTCATCTGTTTTAACTCTCTAACTCTGCAATTTAAATATGTTTCCATGGCTGTGATTATACTTATATATTATTAAACTCTGGGTTTTTCCTTGCTCAGCTATATTTATGGCAAGGAAATCACAAAATTCTGGTGGCAGGTAACAATTCAAAATATAATGGAATATTATTATATTCAGTAGTCCAGTAAGGGGGCTTTCACATCTGGGACATGGGCTGGATACAACAACACTGTTTAATTAGCATGAACAGGGCTTTATGGTCACTTTTTTCCCCAAGGAGCACCTTTTGCTCCCAAGTTGAAAAATGTAGGATTGACTTACATAGGCTACTGCTTTTACTGCTAAATTGTACAATAACACAATAATGTTATAGATACAAAACGTTGTCAAGTGTAATGTTTTCTACATTCTATTGATCAAAAATGATCAGTGATGTTGAATATAGCTTACAGTGTAATGGACCACCACAGTTCTTGCATACATGTGAACCGCAGATTAATTGCAGAGTTTAACCTACATAGTGTAACACACTAAAATGTGAATGGGGAACAGCAGAAAGACGGAGCAGAACGACGCTGCTTGTTCAGGGTTTTCATGCGTACTCCTATAGGCCTACACTTCGCATCAGGCGTTAAACCAACTGTACCAAAACACTGAATTAGACTACTATTTAACGCGACAACGAGAAGTTTTTAACCGGTAATGAAACTCTCTCAATTTAATACTGATGCTGTCAGATGGCCGCGGGGACAAACAGCAGTCTGCGCCCGTCAGCAGCGGCTTCTCGCTGCGCAGCCGGTCCCCCAGAGCAGCATGATCACCAGGAGAGACTGGTACAGCCTGAACCCTGCAAACGGAGATCCCGTTTGAAGGTGACGTGCTTGATTTTGACTGAACGTCCCAATTTGAGTACCTCTGGATGGGTCGGTCGGCTCATCTCGGGACCAGGCCGGCCGTTGCTGACTGGCCAAATGTATAATAGTTATTATTATTATTATTATTATAATAATAATAATAATAATAACCATAGTGAAATCGTGCAAGTGATAAAAACCCGTCCTATGCGCTGTCGGCCTGTAAAGACATTTTATTTGTATATTTAAAAAAAGAAAATGGTCCGGCCCCTCTGGCATTTGCCAGAATTGCCAGATGGCCAATCCACCCCTGGCTGCAGGTATAATGTTTACCATGTTCGCCATCTTAGTTAAGCATGTTAGCACGCCTGCTAATTACCAGTAAACACAGCGTACACAGCGTACACTTTGGTCCGTACATACGGACCAAAGTATGGTGGTGGACTGGTAGCTGGAGAGGTGCCATTTCACCTCCCAGGCACTGCCAAGGTGGTCTTGATCAAGGCACCGAACCCCCAACTGCTCGGGGCGCCTCTCCATGGGCAGCTCCCTCACTCTGACATCTCTCCATTAGTGCATGTATAGGTACTGAGCATGTGTGTGTAATTCAGGCCTGTGTGTAATGTGTATAATAATAACAGAGTGAAAACATTGTAATTTCACTTGCGGGATTAATAAAGTATAAATTATTATTATTATTATTATTATTATTATTATTATTATTATTATTATTACTACAATTCATCCTGAGGGCAACCAAATTTCATGTCAATCCATCCAACAGTTGGAGACATTTCCCTCAAAACAAATAATGTCAGCCTTAATGTGACGCCAAAGGAAAAGTCAGAGGATCACCAACGTCAGTAGGATTCATCGTCTCGGCGTCCTGGATATCTGCACCAAATGTCACGGCAATCTATCTATGCTGAAATATTTCAGTCTGAGCCAAATGGCTCCGCTCTGGTACGGCTGCCGGAGAGTGAACAGAAACAGTCAGTGCATTTACATGCACAGCAGTAAGTATGGTCTTACCCCAGTTAAGTGAATAACCGGGTTATGCCAGTTCTCCCTGTATACATGAGTGGGGAAGAATGGAATGAATTACGGGCATAAGTCTACCTCTGGTACAGTAGGTGGCGCTCTTCCAACTGGTCAGTATAAGATTTTTTGTATTTTTTTTCTACTGACCTATGTTAAAGGTGCCCTGCCACACGTATATCATTACTTTGTGGTAATGTCTGAAGTTCTAGGAGACAGGAAGACTCAGCTCGATTTGTGCCAGTGCTCATTAATATTTAACAAGCTAAGCTGCTTGACTCTGATTGGCTAACAATGAGAGCCTGGCTACCCGCATCCTTTACCCAGCGCAACTGGACGAAGGCAACACCACGTCAGACTGACTAGCTTTTGTAATTGGCCTGATTTCGCCGCTTATTTCTTTTCAGTAGCTAGAGCTGACAGAGGAGGTAGCAGTTCATTTTCACATTCACCACATAACACAAACACTTATGGACCGAACATATTTCAAAAAATACAAGTAAAAATGGTTCTGTGTGGCAGGGCACCTTTAAAATTACACTGACCGGCCATTCAATTTGTAAAATGTATGTATCTTCATTCACACATTTTGTCACAGCATAGGAAAGTACAGTGCTCTCGCCAGATGCCTGACAACTTTGTTTGGCTCATTATCTGTAACGTTAAGGCTGGTTCCCTCCACTTCTTTGCCGAGACACAGCGTTGACAGCCCAGAAAATGTTGAGCCATCTACCAGTGTCCGCTGCTTGGCAGGGATTGAAATAGATGGACCATAGGGTTTCCGCTGCTGCTGATCCAAGCACCGCTGTTTTGTTTTGTTGTATCATAGCAACGGTATTACGGTCACAGGGATGACGGATTATTTCCGGGTCAAAAACCGCTCCAGCGGAATAGGGAGGGGCAGCACGGAGCATGCACGGACGTTTAAAACAATCTTACTCCGATTAAGTTGTATACATGCAATACCCCGGTTACTAAAGGAGTTCCCTAGGTCTGTTAACCGGGTTATGATAACTCAGATTTTAACCATGGTAAGGTGTATACATGGCGTTTGAGAAACCGAGGTATTGCTTTAATCCGAATAGTTTATTTTTTTAAACTCACTGAGTGAGGCTGAAATCTAACAGTAACGCTGGATTACATGCTGCGTCGTTTCCTGTGAATCCCTCCCATGCAGCGTGGGAATGGCGGACTCTGCCACAAGCAATGACAACCATAGAATAGAGATGTAGTTAATGAATATCTTCAGGATTAGAACAGCTGACACAGCTAATAGTTACCACGTAAGTGATGTGAAACTGGAGCTTTATTGGCCGATTGGCCCAGTTTACCCCTGTCGAACCAGAGGGGTGAGACAATAATAGGGAGACACAGGCGGAGAGAGAGACAGTGTCTAGTTGCCTGGAGACATACAAACAGCTGCTGCAGACAGGAAACTCTCAACACACACTGTGTTTGAGTTCTGTCCCAGTTTTCCAGCTGCTGATGAAGAAGTGCAAAAAACAAACAAGGAAAAGAGAGAGAGACACACACACACACACACACAATAAAGACAGTGTGTGGTGTGCATATAATTATATTGAAGAAATGAATTTCTTCAGTCTGTTCTCTAATAGAGAGAGAGAGAGAGAGAGAACTTAGAGAATCTACCTTGCTCACCCTGCTAGTCTATATTAATCGTCAGTGCTAGAAGAAGTATTAACATATTATATTTACATAAAAGTAGTTATACAACAGTATCAACAATTCCTTCCATCGAGTCCTGCTTTGGTTCACGGTTGTGATGTTTAAATTGGGAATTTCTGCCTCCAGTGCATCAGCTGTAGCAGGATATTAAAAACTTGGCCGCCTGAAGTTTGTCTGCCACCTTCCGAAATGTGCAGCTCCAACCAGTTCTATCAATTTACATACCATATGCTTTGTTTGGTCGAACAGCAGGTATGCAAATTAATATAGATGTTTGTTTGCAACATAAACTGATCTGGTTCTGAACTTAAATACAAATGACGAGTTCTGGACTCGATACGTAAAAACTGATTTACGTGATTTTTGTTTTGGTGTGGAAAAAGCCTCAGCAGCCCTGTTTAGATATAATTTGTCATATTTGAAGTGTCAAGCTGCTCAAACTGTTCACCGCTGATCCATCATCCAACCAGCAGCTGTCAGAGTGACAGCACAAACGGCCTGTGTTGACATGTGAGTCCATTTTAGTAGTTTATAGGGACAGTGTGTAAGACAGAGACAAAGTGTCCTCTGTAGAAACAAGCAACCCATTCATCAACAAACTCTTCTTCAAAACATGAGGAGTGGCGTTAGGGCTGAGCGATTTGATCTACTTTTACTAAAGTCATATTGTGAGAACATGAATCTGTAGCTTATTGATTTCTGTCGTCTAAATTAATAAAATAAGCAAGCTGTATTAAAAACAAAAAGTAGGTATTTAAATGAGAAGAACACTATTCATTGCCTTGAACGTTAATCATGTTCTATTCCATTTTGCACACATTTTCTTTATTATGACCTACTATATCAGTAATGTAAAACATCCTATTATTGTCGTAATAATGATTTCAATCATGTTGTCCATGTTGGTGTTTTCCTCTTTATTCATGGTTCCAGAGACGCAGAAAACAGGACGAGTTTTTGGAGCTTCCCGATCAAAAATAGGAATAGTAGGCTATTGTCTGTGTTTGGCTGGTCCAAGTGAACATCAGAGTCCTTCTTTTGACGGGCTCCAGTTTATGTCCTCCCATGATCCTCCATTTTGGATTAGGGCTGGACAATATGATGATGTATATATATCGTCAAAACGAAAATGTCTACCATGTATATTTTTCGATATCGTTTATATTGCGAACAGCTGAACTGGGTTACATTGACTTCATTTCGACGACGCTTCCCGTTTTGATCCTTCAAGTTATGTTCATTTTGCACAGTTATATATAAATCAGAAAATACTCATTACTTTTTAATTGTCAAGTATTTAATTCACACAGGAATATATAAACAATTTTGTTTCCATGTAGTTTCTTTATTGAATAACCAGAAAACTATGCTATATCGTGATATATATCTTTATTGAGATATGAAATGACCTATATTTAGGGCTAGATATGGAACTTCAATACTTTTAGGCACCGACCTAATTGCCTAGATAGTATCGAGTATTGAAAAATGCCTTGTCATTCAATACCAAATTTCAATACCTCATCAGCTTCAGTGAGCTGGCTGTCCAACGTTACACGTCCTAGAGGCATGCAGGAAAAAACACTGCATTACGCACAGAGACGAGGCTCACGTGTGTGTGTTGTATGGCTTGACTGCGTGAAGTGTAAAGGGCTGAAAAATAACTAAAAAGATTTGTACTGCAATGCGTAATGTTGTCATTTTGTTAAAATGGGTTTAATCCAATTGGTATTGAAAAAAGTATCGTTCAGGAACCGGTATCTAATTCATGGTAAAAGGTCAGCACTGTGATGACGGCATGGGCAAATTCACATGTCAAAGTTCACCAAAGTGCAACTCAATGAAAGAAAATGTGTCTGGATTTACATTTCCCCCGCGAGCGACTTCACTGATCGTGACGATCCAATTGAAATGAATTGATTGCACCATTTTAAACAGGATGAAGAGCCTTAAACGCAGCACCAACCACCGATCAGCTCCGGCCCCTCTAACTGGTTCAAACTCATTTGAAAGAGTAGCCTACACGGCCAGGGCTCACTAATCACAGCCAGGAGGACGGGAAGCGTGACAGACAGTTTAACTGGCAGCTCAAATAATGCATCTTGAAATAAATGAGTTACCGTGGAAACAGAATTCCAAAGCTGTGACACGCTCCATCCACAGTATCCAATCATGTGCCAGCCCTCTGCTCCCAGGCTGAACCATGATTGGCTGACAGCTCATTATCCACATGACTGAGGCTCAGGCAGCAGAACTGATTGGCTGGCTGGAGGGTGGGGTAATGTGATTGGTTTAACTTAAGGGGGAAATGCAAATCAGGCTGCTTGGTTTAAGGTGGGATATGCAAATGAAACATACTCAAATGAAGTGAATAGTTTCATTTTACCGCAGAATGAAGCTTGAAGTGCACACCAACACGCACACGAAATAAAACCTAAATTAGATTCTCTGTTGTCACTCCCGTGGGGTTACTCTGGTATTTTACCTGGATTCTGTTTCTGCCTGTAACATCTCTTATTACTATGAATCTCTTTCTTTTATTATCTATCTATCTATCTATCTATCTATCTATCTATCTATCTATCTATCTATCTATCTATCTATCTATCTATCTATCTATCTATCTATCTATCTATCTATCTATCTATCTATCTATCTATCTATCTATCTATCTATCTATATATATACATATCTCTCTCTCTCTCTCTCTCTCTCTCTCTCTCTCTATATATATATATATATATATATATATGGTGATTTAGCTCTGCAGAGAAACAGTGCATGCTGAGTCCAGGTGCAAAACACACCGCAGACTCCATCCTCGCCTGTTAAAAGGTGAACTCCAACATCGATCTTGTTGGTGTAAAGGTGAGTTTACTAGCCATGTGAAGTAGCCTACTACTCCGCCTGTTAATACATCTCTCTGGAGGAGCTTTATCGAGTATGAGAAAAAAAACCCTGACGACATCACAGTGATGTCATCATCTTAGCTTGGGCTTGAATAAAAACTGTAGTCGTTACAAAATTGTTGTAACATTTAAAACTGGAGGTGTGGAGTTTTAAAGATGTAAACATTTACCAGTAACAAACAGATGAGTTGCATTCTGGGAAGTGTAGGATCAGGTGTGTTTTTGAAACTTGACCCATACTTGGGGACTAGAAGTTTAAAGAATACTTCGGCCTCTACCTCCCTGATTTTGAGTCCCCAAACGTTATGAAAGTGTGATACTAAATCGCTAGTACCTCTTTTAGGGCCCCTGGAAACCGGATTATTGATCGAAGTATTGATATTAAATATCCAGGTCTAAATATGCAATCGTCAAGGTGAAGAAATACAGAAATCACTCATTTGAAATAACAAATTTTGGCTCCGTCAGCAATGACATTTTAAGAAATTGTGAAGCTCTACAGACATTAGATGCTTTAATAGTGCGCCACCTTTTTCTACTCTTTAACTGATTTGTATTTTTGAGTTTGAGCATCCAATAGGAACCAAATATCACTTCTTTCATTTTTCAGCACATTTTTAAAGCTCTGAAACTTTTGACCAATACAACCCTTTCTCAAATATGTACATGCACGTTCTGCGAGTTAGACTAGAGTCGTTTTGTTTGCTTTCCAGACGGTGCATGAAATGATGAATGCAATGGTAGTTATGGTAGATGCAAACTTTGTAGTCATCCTTCACAACTATCTGGGAACAGATTGACAGTGAATCACAACACTGCTAATGGGACATGCGGGCCAGGTGTGTCCATGCCTATTGGTAGCCTATTCATTCTCCACCTTAACGCCCGGGTACCTCTGGAGGGTTTACAAAGAAGTTTGTGATTCCAAAATGGCAGCATCCTTCTGCTGTGTTTGACAAGTCAGTGACACACTCAAACAACTATCCATGCACTAATTGGCTGCATTAGACAACATAACACCACCATGCTATTTGGTGTGTGTTTGTGTGTGTGTGTGTGTGTGTGTGTGTGTGTGTGTGTGTGTGTGTGTGTGTGTGTGTGTGTGTGTGTATGTGTGAGTGAGTATTTGACATTGCTTCTGTTTTGCTGCTGATTTGAGTGAATCACGGCTGAATCATGATAAACATGATACTGTCACAGCGGCTGTAATTGCTTCAGTATCAGAAAAACTCACAACTCATGACTGGCTGTTGTGCTGCCTGTCTTGATGTGTATGTGCGTGTGTTTGTGTGTGTGTGTGTGTGTGTGTGTGTGTGTGCGCGTGCGTGCGTGCATGTGTGTGTCAGCAGGCCAGCTGACTAATTATGTAGATAATGAATCCGTGTGGACAAATATTAGATTGGATCTCTGTCAGCTTAAGACCAGACCCAGATCCAAAATTGGATTTTGTCTATATTGTTTATATAGAAACAACAAGATAGCTTTATATAAGAAGATAATTGAGGAGGTGGCTGTCGAGACAACCGTCTCTTCTAAAAATACTGCTAATTTGCGTTGTCAAATATGTTTTTTGGGGGGAAATTGCTGTTTGGATTCGCTCAGGAAGCTTTCCCTCGCATTCATATTTAGCAACTTCTCATCTCACGATTCATGTGCAATGCCAGCGTTTTCTTCCACTGCAAAAGAGTCATGACTATTCGGCAGAAGACAAGTAGAAGTATACTGAAAAAGATAAACCTTTATGACTCAAGTCAGAGTTCTTTCCTTGACCTCGTGTGCCTTGACTCGTCTACACAGAAACCATGAAAATATCAAGTGCAAAACCACGAGCAGAGTTGCATCATTTGACGTGTGGCCAGAGCACACAGCAGCCACACAACCTCTGCACACAGAGAAAGTCCACACACAGTGGGACGGATACGCCAATCAAAAACTGCAGCTTTCTGAGACAATGCTGGAAATAATGAAGTGGTATACCAAAACAAGTCGGGTCAACTTGGGATGTCGAGTCCAAGGTTGTGGTGGTAAGAACAAAAGATGGTAAACTCTGCCTCCGCTCAGCTACTCTATCATCCACCAGGGCCGTGGTGGAAGGAAGGATGGATATTTTTATCATATAAAAGGATGTCATCCAGGCGGTGTTATATTTCCTACAAACGTTGGCTGAGAACTCGACCTGATGGTGTTTCCTCTCTGTGGAGGGAAAGACCATCTGAAAGTTTAATGACGAACTCCCAGTCTTAATGGAATTTATTTTTGTTGCTATTACTTGAGTAAAAGGATCGGGGTATTTTCCCACCTTGGCTCACTGTCTTGTTTTTCTTTCCTTCACTCAGCATTTCACATTTCGAGGCAGGACCCAGGAGTCTGTCTCCACCACACACACACACACACACACACACGTCACAGAATCATTCACACTCGGTTCAATTCACAAAAGGACTGTGCAGCTTTTGCGGCCCCTGAACCCAATGCGTTCTCACTCTCAGCTTTTCAAAAAAGCGACGGCTGGTCAAGTGTCTCTGGTATTTGTTACTGACACAGAAAGTCGCCTTTAGCGTCTAGCCCTTTGGCGTCATATTTAGATGCTCTGGGTCGGGACTCTTGGCGTCACTTTTTGACGCTCTGGGTCTGGACATACGTTTTACTGACATACGGCACAAGAACGAGACAGTTAGGTTTAGGAGAAGATGCTGGGTGGGGTTACAAAATGTACATTTCAGTGACAGGCGAGACAGGAACGGGACACGAACCCCGGTCTCCTGGGTGAAAGTCCTGTGTTGTTTGACCCATCCACCACCCCAACCTACCTCCTTATGTGGATTTTCGGTCTTTTCATCCTTGCTAAAGGGTGATTTCTGCGTTGGTATCTGACACAGAGAGCCACTGACCAAGTGTCAGTATTTGACGAGTTGGGAGTGAGAACGGGTTGGCTAAACCTGCGCAAATAAAACCAAAAGAAACCGTGCAACTCTCAAAGCACCTGAAAAAAATGGGCAAATTGCATTGAGCTGCGAAACTTTATGGGTGTGTTTGCACTGTTATATCTGTTGTGAACCGGACTGTAAGACGGGGAAGATAGCGCTGCAAGTGATGCACAGTTCATGGTGCTATCAGCCACTGCAATCCGTCTGACTTTTGTCTCTGTATTTCCCTGCTTCCTCCCCCTCTCCCTCTCCCTCTCCCTCTCTTCGGTCGAGCTCCACTTGTCCACCAATTATCTTTAGCTCGTTCAGATAAGAGGTGCTCCATATTGAACAGACACAAGAAGAGAGTACAGGGGAGTCTTTGAATGTTAAAACGCCTTCACAGCCACCAGACAACCTGCATCCACACAGAGAGAGAGGGGGAGAGAGAGAGAGAGAGACCAACCTAGAGCATGCAAAACAGTAAGTGTTGCTGGAGACTGAAATGTTCATTACACCCCATAATATGAAAGTGCTGTACAGAATAAATTACACGGTGATGGTTCAGCTATTCTTACAAGTGGAGTTTAAAATGTCGAGTTTGTCCTGAGGGTGGTGTTAAAGGAAAGACCATGAGGTTTTTAAATATTATCGAAAGGGTTTAACTTTGGGGGAGAAGGAATGTACTCATGTCAACAGATTATTCCTGCTAGATTTTGACATGGTCAAAGTATGTGGACACCCTATGTATGACAGAAATGGTGGTGAAAACCTATGGCTGAAACAACTTTTATATTTTTTTGTGGCGGAAAAGGTTAAAGGACTAAAGCCGTGGTTATATTCCATTTGTACTCAGGAGTCGGATTTTCCGAGGGCAAAGTTGGAAACACGCCCCCTGACCTCGGATTTCCGAGCTCTGAACTCTGACAACCTGGCAGTACCCCAAGCTCAAAATCCAACATGGCTGCTCTGTGCCTCAAGAGTGGTGAAAGCTGTAGTAACATACAGTTAATAGCACTTCTGTCTTATTTGTGTCTCACTAAATCAGTCGTACACACAGTCCTGTCCAACTTCTATCTGTGGACATGTTGTCACACTGTTTGTATGCACAAAAACAGCGTAATGCATTGTTATCAACTAGTATTGCTAACAATGGCTAACCTGGCTAGAGCTAACCCTACAATGAAAAATCGGACTTGTAAATGGAACACATTCAACTCGGGTGTGACGTAATTTCCAGCTCCGGCTTCTGAATTCTAAAAAAGGTAAATGGAACGCACTATTACACTTTTCAATTCGACTTCAGTCATCCGATCATGCCAGGACGCATCAACTGTCACCTCTGAACGCTCCTAGATCGGATCTTGCTCGCGTTCGGATCCGATCAGCCAGACCACATTCAGAGGTGGCCTGGCTGCATTGAGTTTGGATTTCAGTGAGATGTGGACAGCTTGTCAAACGTAGGTCTCGAGTCATCTTCCACACAGGAGTTTCTTTTTCCCAAGCAAGAGCAAAGGAAAGAGATCCAAAGATGGAGGGAAACCGGGGCTGGAGCACAGCCGAGACCCGCTGTCCACCACTACTATTAAATTATTTACTCGTTTTTTTACTAAGGGATTAGTGTTTTAGGAACCTTGCCGTGTTGTTTGTTCAATAACATCTATGTATGTATGTTGTATGTCTGTATTACGTTTGTAATGGTAATGGCAGCAGCATGGGGGTTGGCCCAAGCTAAACTCTCCGCATTGTCGATTAATAAACAACATCATAGTATGTCTTACAGCACCGTGGTCACTGTGGTGGCTGTCTCCGCTGCTCTCTCCCATACACTGTAAAAAATAATGGACGTAGCATCTGTGATGTCACCCATTGATCTGTGCCTTTTTTAAGCTTCGAGTTTGGCAATTTGGCGGTCACCATCTTGGTCTTTCGAAACCGGACTGACGAATTTTGGACGAGAGTGTGAAGCTTGGGAGGATGAGGCAGCCAAGCCCGTGTTGTTTATGGATGAAATGGTGCTGTGCTAAGCTAAACGCTAAAGAGGTAAAGTTGCTGATTTTCAACCCTTCTGAAGCGAGTCATCCAGTGGAGATTTAATGATTTCTAAAATATCACGAAATTGTAACAAAATAAAGCAAAACAAGTCCACGACATTGTGTGGTGGACTAACATTTTGTGTCTACTTTGGGTCAAACTCCAAAACACTGAATTCTACATCTCCCATAATGCAACTGCATTTAGTGTCAATTCATTAGAGCCTCCTCATCTTTCAAACTCCACACCTGCAGTTTGTAACACAGGCTTTCTGTTTTTAAAGTTGTAGCCAGTAAATTAAATTGCGTGTTTTGTTCAACTAAGAGTCCTAAATAATTAGAAATAGAAACATGTAGGGTTTGCTAACATTTGAAATGCTAAAAACAACAAATATTTGCAACTTTTGCTTGATAAAACTTACATTTAACTTTTTTTTGGCACATGAATTGTGTTTCATTGATCATATGTCTTCTTTCAGTGACTAAATGTAGGAGAGTCAATGCAAGCACTCTGCTTATTATTTCACCACGCAAACCTGTCGGATTTTCTACAGCAGGTCTGTAGGTCTAAATGATCGAACTTGTTTCAGCTCGGTGACAAGCTGCAGCAGCAAAGTGCGTCATTTCTAGAAAGCGAAGCTGTCAGTGAAGTGGCGCTCTGCGTGAAGGGACTGCAACAACATATTTATAAGGTGTGGGCTGAGTGAGTAGTGAACGTGTCCTTGAACCAACAGCGAGGCCAGACAGTTATAAACTACAACACGTCCCCACACACACACACACACACACACACACACACACACACACACACACACACACACACACACACACACACGGCAGTTAAATCAATTACAATAGAATCAAATCAAGATAAAATCAGTTACAAATGACAAGAAATGATTAGAAAAACAGTAATTATGCAGTAATAACTTGCCCTAAAGGAAACATTTAGCTAATTATCTAGCACGTAAACACAAGTACACACACACACACACACACAAATGTGATGGTGAAGATGTTGAGCTGTCGGTCCTGACACAAACTGAAACGCTCTCTGTCTCGCTGCACAAGTGGAAAAACTATCTGTCTGTGTGCAGAGGAGACTCAGAGGACAGTGACAATCAGATCGCCTCAGGGCTGGCTGATTGGCTTGGCTAACTGCCAGCCCCGGCCAATCAGAGGCCTTTGATTTCCCCACAGCGATAAAAGCTGAAAAATATTTTACAGCCGAGCTGCGACGACCTTTACACTAAAGTATCACAACACACCTGGAAACGTTTGATTAGAGATTATAAATGAGCTGGTTAGTCTCATTAGCTGCCAGCACCGGTGGAAATGTTATTTTTAGAAGTTGTGTTGTAGGATGGTGATACTGCAGTGACTTCCTGTTTACACTGTAGACTGGTTACTGATTGGACGACAAGAGATGTATCTATCTGTATGTGATCTGTGAATCATTGTGGGACTGCAATCATATATTACATGTACATACATTGAATGTGGTATGTTTGTGGTCTGTGTCAACAACGCTGAGTGTGTGTGTGTGTGTGTGTGTGTGTGTGTGTGTGTGTGTGTGTGTGTGTGTGTGTGCGTGCATGACGGAAAGGTGTGTCAGATGTTTGTTGGGCGACCATACAGATGTTTTTTATGTTTATGTTTTTAATGTTATCTGTAGAATATTTTTTAAGACAGTTTTATCTTATCTGCTTTTTATTCATTACTTTTGCCGCTTACCCTCTCTTTGTATCTGTAAGATTATTATGTACTCCAGTTCCAATGTTTAATATCCGACCTTCTAGTAACACATTTTAAACACATTTCCAGAGCGTTTACCATCTTATTTTAGCAACATGCCTGCTAATTAGCAGTAAACACAGCGTACAGCTGAAGCAGATAGGAATGTCATTATAGGATTGCTATTAGTTTTGGTGGAAGAAAACGCAAATTAATACGCGTTTTCACCGACTGCCTTTATGCGAATATTAGTTCATCAAGAGAAACAGCTGCTGGAGCTAATTCACCAATCGGAAGCCATTAAATCATCGCCGATGACGAGGGTGGAACGAGATGATGTCATTAAATGACAATGTGGAAATGTTGACTCATGATTTATTAGCTAAGTCTGTTGCCATTTAACTTTATTGCGTTTTTCTTTTATCGATACACAAACGTTTCCACGTCAGACGAGCACAATTGAAAATGTGCATAAAAACATGGATGGAAACGCACTTATTTATACCATTTATGGAAATTCTTTATACCCAGTGTCTGTGGTTTCCTGTCTTTAATTGTCTTTCACCTTTTAAATGGTGGTTATATAGTAAAATGTAAATGAGGACCGCCATTCTCAGGCAGGAAGTGAAGTAAGGACACCCAAGGCAGCAGTTTGAGGACTATTATCTTTAACGCTCTCTGTGGGCTCGGAGCAGATGACTCAGAGAAGCTGATGTTGCTTGACACCCATTATCACCAGTAGACAGCTGTCAATTTACTGCTCTCACGTAACAAGAAAATTAACTATTATTTTGTGGCCGGGTTAGCTCAGTTGGTAGAGCAGGCGCACATATATAGAGGTTTACTCCTCGACGCAGCGGCCCTTTGATGCATGTCATTCCACCCCCTCTCATGTCATGTCTTTATGTCTTCATCTGACCTGTAGAAATAAAGGCCTAAAAATGGCCCAAAAAATCATAAAAAAAATAAATAATTAACTATTATTTCCCCCGGTGTGGTTGCCATGCTCACACTCAGCGGAGAAGTTGAATGTTTACATTTGGAACAGCAAAGTGGCTGTTTGAATGCTGCGTCCATCACATCAGATCTCCACCTGACAGTGACGAGTCATCCAATGAGGTTGTTTGCGATGGGTGATATCATCACCGTCTCTGTCAGCAGAGTGAATCTCATTAACCGGCAGATGGGATGTTCATATAACATCTTTACTCTGCCCTTTATTCCGTTTTCTCCATTCGTTTTGTTTATCTGCTCATTTTCTTTTTCTCTTTTATTCCGATCTTCTGTCGTCTCCGTCTGTTCATTTCTCTTTACATTTTGTCACACAAATCACTCTTTCACTCCGCCATCTGTTGTGTGTCACATTCTCTGCTCCGCCGACTGCCTGCGTTTCGGCTACCCAGCATCAGTCTTTGTGGGGTTTTAGCATCAGATTGACCCAGTGTAAACTCAGCATCAAGCTGGTGCTGTGAGTCCATTAGGTGTCGACAGCGTACTGATTGCACATCTACAGAGTTCTGGCTCAGAGCCGCTCGGGTGAGTTCTGGGAAGGTACCTACAAGCACACGGAGGCTGTCACTGCTCCTTTAGCGAACAGCTACTCACTAAGTTCTGCAGAGTCACCAGAGAACTGTACAGAGCTCCTGTCTGGTCTGGGTTCCTTAAAGCCCAGTTCAGATCAAAGACTCGTGAGACGAGTTGAAACTTGCAACTACTCGCAACGCACCGTTCTGCAACGTTACTCTGATTCACGGCTTTGTCCTAGGTGCTCCCTCTCTTCAGTCACTCTCGAGCTCCACCGTACGTGTTTGCAGGCGCACGTTGAGCTTCCGTTAACAGTTTATAACAGAAATAAAATGGATTATGGATCATTTTATTGTAGCGGACTTTACAAGATGACTTCTTTATTGGCTGTAGAAACAGGTGACGTCTCTAACGTTCTAAAACCAGCCTCTGGAGACTTGAACAGCTGAGTCGCAGCCACACCATCAGCTGGTTTGAGTCGAGCTGAGACGGGCCGGTTCAGACCGCTGAAACTTTTCCCTGCGACGTTCTAAAGCGGTTTCGTCTCGTTGCGAATCTTTGGTCTGAACTGGGCTTAACAGCACCTGGAGGATGCTCCACATCCTCATATTCTCCACACGTGTTCACGTTATTTACCTAACATGGCCATTCTGAATCTCAATACCGTAACGTTACTTTTGCTGTTTTTGTCTACGTACGACATCTATGCATGTCTACTCCTTGGTGGCTGAGGGCAGTGGTGGATTTACTCAGGTCCTGTACTTAAGTACAACTTTGAGGTACTTGCACTTCTTGATTTCTGCTACCTTATACTTCACTACATTTATTTGAGAACTTTAGTTACTTTGCAGATTCAGATTAATAATACAAATATTAATCAGCAAATTAGTTATGATGTATTATCACAAAAAAATAATGTATACTTTATTATTGCTGCAAGGGGAAAGCCAACTTTTTCACTCTGTTTTATATTAATGCATCAATAATTATCCCAAAAAGCACAGTGAGCCTCTTTTCATTGAAATGAATGGGGTGCCACCCTGAAACACAGTATCAAGTTGTCTTAATTAATACATCCATGCTCATCCTACCTGGGGTGAACAGCCACCAATGTACAACACAAGACCAGCAAACATCTGAGATGAGTGCAGCGATTCAGAGATATGAAAACAGACTTTCAGCACCGGACAGCTCCTCAGAAACTCACTGTGGTTAATGACATGTTTACATTGTATGCATGTGTTATAATAGTATCAAAGAAAATTGTTAATTCTTTATTATTATTATTATTATTATTATTATTAATAATAATAATAATAATAATAATAATAATAATAATAATAATAATGGTATTATTATGGTGGCTGGTGCTCGTTACCATTCCTGCCAACAGCTCTGACAGAGGAATTGTGATTTATTTCGCCCCAGTATTAAAATAATGATGCCCGTTAGTGAGTATAGCCGAGCTGGCGGTTTTTAATACTAGTCGGTTGCTATGGTTACACGTATGAAGAGGTTCACAATGTGTAAATAGGCTTCTAGATTTAGGGGGGCGACCTCTAGCTCACCCAGTAAGAGCGTTCGCCCCATGTTGGCTGAGTCCTGCAGCGGTGCAGGTTCAAAGCCAACCTGCTGCCCTTTGCTGCGTGTCATCCCCCATCTCTCTCCCCCTTTCATGTCTGTCCACTTTCAAAATAAAAGGAAAAGCCCCAAAAATAATCTTTAAAAAAAGAAGAGAGAGACAGACAGACAGAGAGACAGAAGCAGGTAGACAGAATCATGTAAGGTTCCTTATATTCTAATGAAGTCTATGCAAACAGCCTCTGTAGTTATAAACGATCCACTTCAAACAAAAACACTGCAGGGAGACGGAGAGAGCTAATACAGATGATTAATTAGCCGGGTTCAAACGAACATGCACACACGCGCACGCACGCACGCACGCACACACACACACGTTAATCTAGTAATTAAACTCAAAATGTAATTTGGCTTTGTTGTGTTTTTTATTAAACTCTTTCATTTCTACTCTCACTTATATTTCCTCCAGATAAAAAGACAAGTTAATTAAATAATACATAACATATAATGTAAGTATGGATTCTGGATCTCCCCCCCCAAAAAAAAATACCTGGAAGCAATATAAACGCAAGTTTTGGAGGGGGCTTGTGAAAAGTGATATAAATTTTTATTATGCATGATTTCTTATGAATAACAATATTTCTACTACATATATCATATAAGAGATAAAAAATGAAATAACAATAGCTCATGTTTCCACTGAGCCACAGGAGTCCCTGTTTCTAATTAGTCACAACCTGTTAACGTGATTTTGATTTCTCTAATGATATAACATTTGAGTTCTGTGTGTAGACTGAAAATATCTTCTTTTCATAAAACAACGCTGAGATATTTGGTGCCAGTGGTATGTTTGGGAGTTGTTTTTCCTGCTGTATTTTATTATTTGAGCTGCACACTCTTATGTTGTTTACAACGGCATAGATGTGGCAGTGCATATTACCTAAGTGAATTATCTTAAATGTGTCATTAGTGGTGTTTTCTGATTCAAAACTTCCATTGGAAATCTTCCGTTTGAAGCTTGAGTGGCGTCAACATCCTTCGTGGACTATAAAAAGATCAGTCATCACTGCTGTACAATTGTCACATTAACTATGATTTAATACACTCTTTAAAATTAAGCAGAACATTGATGAAGGAAATGTGTAAGCATCATAAGTCTTATTTTCATATATATATATATATATATAACTAAGTAAAACTTCCATTTTAAATCTGCCGTTTGGAGCCAACATCCAGCTTGGACTATTAAAAGATGTTTTCCTTGCTGTACAATAACAAGATTAGCTATGATTTAATACACTTATACAGTTAAGTATATCATTATATTTAATTAAATGTTTAATTACCTTAAGTTCCTAAAATTACATTTGAAATCTGCCGTTTGAACAATGAGTGGAGCCAACATCCAGCTTAGAGTATAAAATGATGCCCTCAATGCTGTACAGTTTGAGGATTAACTGTGATTAAATACACTTAAAGATAAATCAAAAAAATCTGCTGTTTGAATCCTTGACATTCATGTTAGAGAATAATAGGTCATCAGTGTGTGCATAATTATACAATTAACTATGATTTAATAAAATGAAGTAGAACATTATATTGTTAAAGCAAATGTGTACGCACCAAAGTCTTGTTTTCTAATGATAAACCTAATGCAAAACCTCCATAGAAAATCTGCCATTTAAAGTACAATGAGCTAAATCCAGGTTGGGCCACAAAAAGATGTCATCACTGCTGCACAATTGTAAGATTAATCTTGATTTAATCCACTTATAAAGCAAATCCTCCTTTGTCCAAACAGCCTTCAGGCTGATGATCATGCTCATTATGAGGATGTCAGTATTCAGCTGATGTGCTGTCCACCGGTGTGTACGTAGCTCCAGGCTGAACCAGTTCTGTCTTTAATAGCATAAATGTGAACATGTTAACCGAGGTGAACCACCAAACCTCAGATACAAGCCTGGAGACAAAGGAAACACCAGCTGCTCTTTACTATCAGTCTTTATTTACAGGAATAAAATACAGTCCACAGTCCCAAGTGCAACCTAAAGCGTTTTTTAGTCAGTGCACAGCAGGTGGGCTGAACATTATTAGGAAATTTTAGGACTTAAAGCATTTCTAATATGTATTGTTCATGATATCACTACAATTAGTTCTTTCTACAAAAACACCACAAATGAGGCCAGACAACCACAATCAACAAAGAAGTCTTCTTTCTATGGCACCTTAATTACCCACAATACAACTCGACAACCGACAGGGTTTTTGTGCCTAAACCTAACCACGCTGTGACCATTTCACGACGTTAATGACATGTATCAAACCGTGACCGTTACAGTAGGATATGAGGATGGAAAACGCTCATGTGGTTCGTATTTTGTGCCACGCTAGGGGCGTTCATTTATAAAAAGCTCCTATGGGTCGTATTAGATGGTAAACGACCTATATCGTCGTATGGTTTGGAGTACTTGTTGTGATACTCTTATCTCAGTCTCGCATTGTCTAGTCTCGCATTGCCAGACCCTCCTCCAAAGTGCGCTGAAGGGGCGTCTGGCTACTCCACATAGAATTTGGGGAAGGGAGGAAAACGTGCTCTGGTTTATTGCCATTTCTTTTAAACCGATCACAATCGTCATGGGCGGTGCTAAACTCCGCACAGAGCCGCTGCAAAATAGCCGTGCGAGAGAAAACTCAGATTGGACAGAGAGTCTAGCTAGCTGTCTGGATTTACCCTGCAGAGATCTGAGGAGCAGTTAACCATAGTCCTCAGAAATCCATGGGATTTAAAATTCCAACACAAAGAAAGCTGAAGGAAACGATTAATACACGCATCCGGCATAATTTCCTGCAGCACTGGAGCAATCCCGGAAGTGGAACGCGAAGGATAAAGACTACGCATTGCCAGACCTATCTCCACAGCGCTGTGGAGTAAGGTCTGGCACCTCCACACATACATTCTGGGTTCTGGGTTGTTTGCATTTCTTTAAACCAATCCCAATCGTCCTGGGCGGCGCTGAGCTCCGGACGCAGGTCAGATTATCCTGGAAATAAACTGCCGTTGATCCAGACTATTCTTACCCTAACCAATCTCACTCCTCATACCTAATCCTAACCAACCGATCAACCAATCAGAGGCGAGTCATGCCTTCGCCCTTCCCTCTGGACCATCCATTCTAGTATTAAGCTTTGGTGTTAGTTTGTGTTATGCTAGTAGCAGCTAATGTATCCTGTAACCCAGAGATGAGCAGCGGGCTACAGAGGTCTCACTTCTTTCTTACCACACTAAATGTCCCAAAAAATGTCCAGTAATGAAAATGCACGCTGAAGTGAAAAAATCAAGACGACAAAAACAACGGGTGTAGACGTTTTGAGGCGCATCACACACTAACTGTGCGAGCATGATGGTGTCTCTTTGGCTGCATTCAAACTTGTTTTTCTGGATGGTGCACATGTACACTGTTGACTGGGATGGTTGGATTTTAGATGGAAATAATTCTGCTTCAAAGAGTTCAGTATTTAAACATTCATACAAAACCATGTCCTCAATGTGTAGGATATACATGCAGGGACGGCTAGGACTCAAAATGGATGTGTTTTACCACTTATCTAAATTTACTTTTAGCTTTACATGTTTAGATTTCTTCAGCTGTGTTACAGTCACTTTGAAGAAAGAACAATGAATGTGTCCCTGGGTGAAGAGTCCTCTGAGATGTGATTAACACACACACACGGAAGTGGATGTATGTGTTTTTTCCAAACAGATATTACAGCGGAATAGAACAGATGGATCCATACTTAGTCAGGATCACCAGTAAAAACGGTTCTATTAGTGAGTAAAGATCAGTTATTGATGGGAATCTGAATGGACAACTTTCTGATCAAAAATCTCCAACCTGAAAATTATAATCTTGTCTTCGTCTCCATCTCCTGCCTGGTATCATTATGTTTTAATAAATTGAATAATTCCCTCTCTCTGCTCACGCTCTATTCTCTTTCCTAAATCAGAACATGTTTCCAGGACACGTTAAGGCCACGACGTCGCCACGGAAACTACAGCAGTTCTCCCACGTGCTAATTTATCTGTTTAGCCATGGAGGAGGATGCTAATGACCAAGCACGCAACGACATCTACAACCAGAGAGTGTGTTTTATCAGTTCGTGGTGACATTTGTGTCTCTAGTGTGGAAATATCAGTGGATGGACGCGCACACACACACACACACACACACACACACACACACACACACACACACACACACACACACACACACACTTTGTGATGGAGGCTGAGAGAGATGAACCTTATAATCTACGGCGTGAAGAGGGCTCATTAAGCTGTCGTGTTAATCTAAGCAGTTTGGAATTAAAAGGCTCTATCTGCAAAGTGAGAGGCTTTGAGATATTATATTATACAGCTTTAAAGTTTTCACATTAAAACTGAAACGTTCAACCAAAGAGTTGAGTCCTTCAGCGGTGAAAGTGTGCTGTATTTCACAGACTGACAGCTTTCACATCAGCACAAACCAACCGAACAGAATGTGCCTGAATCAGAATCAGGTTTTTTGCAAAATAGGTTTTCACATTCACTGAATTTTCCTCGGTGTTTGGTGCATTACATTCGCACATAATAAAGGTGAAGACACTGCTAGTCTGTGTTGTTTTGTTGCAGCAGAAAGGTTTGGACAGCACTCAGACTGCCTCTCTAGCACGGACTAAACACTATAGTTTAAATTCTGTTTCCAACCAACAGCAACTCTTTAGAAGAGTGGCATCTCTGTGCTCTGCCATTTCTACAGTACTACTTTTTCCTTTTCCTGTAGCACAGGTGCCTCAGGAGAATTGTCAAAATCAGCTTGGAGGATAGGAGCACTGACTCCAGTGTCCTAGGGAAGGCCAATCTCCCTCCCCCCCATCACTGACAACACCAACTCCGATGGATCGGCCACATGATCCACATGCCCAACTCTCCCCTGCCAAAAGGGAACTCTCTACTCCCAGCAATGGGCAGTTGGTCAAAAGAAAAGCTATAAAGACAAAATCAAGGCAAACATCTGCCACAATGACCTCAACATCTGGGAGCACATGGCATCCAACAAGCAAGTCTTTGAGGGTGCCGCACGCTGCAACCATAACCTCCACCTTTCTGCGGACAAGAGAATGCATCAACGAAAAAAGGCCCAAACCACGCCAGGAACCTCCACCTTATACCCATCCCAAGCTGCCCCAAGATATGCGGGTCTAGGATTGGCCTCTTCGCCCACCTGAAGACGTCAACAAGTGATCGCCTATGATGATGACTACTACATTACTACAGTACATTTCTTAAATATGCAATTCATATTGTCATTTTGTTTGGCGGACTAATGTCCTATAGTGCAGACAAGATGGGATTCGCTATGACATGTTGTACGTTTTTAATTTGTAGTGTTCCATTTATAAAAAGGAGGGGCCCTCAGTAGTGATGGGCTTCCAAGGAATTTCATGAAAATCAATGTAATATATAATGTGCGTGTGTGTGTGTTGTCTAACTGACCTCCAGCAGTTTCACCACTGAACCCCTCTTCCCAACCAGATGTGGCTTAACACTACTGCGCTAATGAGGTAGCTGACTCCACTGACCATCATGCACTTGACTGAAAGCGATGAAGGAATTATGGAAACATATTCACACTTCATACCGTAAAAAAAATAAAACACACAACCAGAGAAAAATGTTTTCTGACTGATGACAGAAGAAAGAAACACATTATGAAACACTATAAAACACTTAAAGACTGAAGACATCTATCAGTCTTAACCAAAAAACTCCACATGGATGGGTGAAACAAACACAGGACTCTCACCGTCCCGTTTGAAAATAAAGGTTTTTTGTTGGTTTTTTACTTAATGAACGTCACATTCAGCACCTCGTGCGTAACCTTCTGGATCTCAAGTAACGTAACCACGACCTTTTTCTAACTCAACTAAGTAATTTTTGTGCGTAAACAACCAAACTGCAACCATTTCTCAACATTAAAGACACTTTTAAAATCGCACCCCAATTGATGTTCTCTGGTTTAGACATGATTTTCGCCACCGTTAGGGGCGCTATTCTATGAAACGCTCCTGTGGGTTGTATTAGAGGGTAGGAAAAAACGACCCATATCGTCCTATGGTTTGCCAAACCTCAATCTTTTATTAAATTTAGTAGTTTCGTTGCGTAACAAAATGGCGACGTGTGTAAAACCGCGACAGTTACGTTCTCTGGTTAGATACGAGGATGGAAAACGCTCCTGCGGGTCTATTTCCTGCCACTGCTAGACGGGGCGAATTTATGAAAAGCTTCTGTGTGTCGTATTAAAAGGGTAGGAATAAATGACCTATATGGTTGTATGGTTTGTCGGACTTGTTGGTCAGTCTCTCTTTATATTACAGTATACAGTTACTATAGTTGAGGACGTTTACAAATGTGCACAGTAAGTTGCTTCTTTGCACGATGAGAAAGTTCCTAACCTCTTACTTTGTTAAAACCCTCTGGATTAGGAGTAAATGCACCGTCAAACTTTTGTTTCTCTCATATCCCGACGGACTCTCTTTTATTGAGCCGTGACCGAAAAAGGCTCAGGCTATAATAAAACACATCAGCATGTGTGCTTCTGCCAAACAGCACTTTACCTCAAACTTTACATCATGTCTGGCCACTAATCCTTCATTTGTGCTTTATATTCAGCTGGCTTCTGTTTGAGCTTTGTGCTCTGTTTTTTATACACAACATAAACTAAAGTATAAGGACATCTTAATATTACATTTTAGATTAATCTGCTGGTCTAACAGCCTCCAGTCGTCTGGCTTCAGTCTCTCCACCAGATGTTGAACCTGCCGCAGGGATTTGCTCCCATTCAGACACCAGAGCATCCAACGTTGATGTTATGTGACTAGATGCCTGTACTACGAAGCAAGATTAACGAGGTAACTTAAGGTTCAACCCAGGGTTTTGTGTATCACAACGGTGGATCACTTGTTACCGGTTTAAATCGCCGTGGTAACTTATGCTTAACACCTAACCTGATCGGAAGCAGGTTAAGTTGGAGATTAGAGAGGTGTGCTCATAAAAGTTATTAAACATTTAGAGACCGACGGCCCCGTTAACATTCCCTGATGGGTATTTTCATGAAAGATATAGATTTTCAGCAGAGGTAATTACATATAGGCTATTTGTCGGCTTTTTGAGCCGTGTGCTGCCAATGTGCACATCGGTTTGAATTATATTTTTATACTTTTTATTTTCTCTCACGATCACTTACCACTGCCAGGGTTGCAACTGAAATGAACGGCTAAAGCAACGACAGTCAGATCTTGTGCCTGACTGAAGGGGAAGTGATATTGATAAGAGTTGTGACACAGGTTATGCTGAACCGTGGTTGTTAGGTTAGGTGAAGCCGGGCAACTGAAATAAATCCAGGGCATGTTGATCTTGATTCGCAGTCCAGGCCTCTGGTCTGACTCACAGTCGGTGCTCCAGATTATCCAGAGGTGTTGATGGGGTTGAGGTCAAGTTCTTTCACACCAAACTGGGAAAGTCATGTCTTTATGGAGCTGGCTTTGTGCACTCATATCCGTTTTATTTAGTTGAATATCTGTAAATCATGATTTCATTAGACATTGACCACCATTACCTTTTCATAATCAATTACCCACCATTTATGTTTTCAGACGACACCTCGATACCCCATACTACAACTTACTTGCTTACGTCTTTATGATGCATCTAGCTCTTGTTCCTGTCCCATTTCAACACACTTTCTGGCAGCTGCTTATGACAAAACATCTCCCAAATTTCATGTTATCACCAACATCTAGCTAACCTTTTTAGTTTAGTAACTGTCAGAGAGAAAAACCACCTTGCTCTCAGCTGAAGGACGACAGAGAGTGGATATCAAAGTCTGCTGTCACACAGTAAGTTTCTCTGTCGTTTTCCAATAAAGAACATTTTGAATCTCAAAGAGAGAGGGAGAGAGAGAGAGCAGATGGATGCAGAGATGGGGAAAGAAAGAGTGGGAGAGACATTACCATGGCAACAGATGTTGGGTCACTGAGGCAGTAAGAGGCCAGCGAACTCTACCCTGGATTCTGTGTGTGTGTGTGTGCGCGCGTGTGTGGGCGTGTGTGTGTGTGTGCGTGCGTGCGTGGGCGTGTGTGTGTGTGCGTGCGTGCGTGCCCTTGGATCTGACGCAAGAGAGTGTTTGAGTCAACAAGCTGGCAACCAACCAACTGGCTGGCGCGCGCGCACACACACACACACACACACACACACACACACACACACACACACACACACACCTACAGGAATTACTCTGGTTGTCGTGGTAACTGATCTGTGGACCTGCAGAGTTGCGATTCAGCTCCACTGGATATAACTCCTGTTCTCTGACCTACAGCCGAAAACTGTATCACCAAGCAGCAGAAATCGTACTAAAGGGCGAGAGGCTTGGTTGGCGGCTGTAGTTTGGTAGAAAGAAAATAGTTCCTACATGAAACTGCTCACAGCCAGGTCTGTGGATTATCTTGAGTAACCGGCCCATTGAGTTTATCAAATGTATTTTCTGTCGCTTTGAGGACAACAAGCCGAGTACCATCTAGTTCCTTTATACTGGAGAGAAGACAGACATCTCTACAACTGATATCTCCAACACTGGGTAACTCACACCTAAACTATCTAGATAGTTAAATAGCACTACAAGTAAGGGGAGGGAAAACAGGTACCTTTGATTTTTAGGGTGAACTGTTCCTTTAAGGCACACAGCCTCATTTTCCTCCCAGCTCGCTGGTGTTCGATGAGCTTTTGAAACTCGACACACTTCACAGCAGAGCTGACATCCACCACTAAAGTGTTTAAAAAGTTTTGTTTAGAACCCCAGGAAGCCTCATTACTGCCGAGACGGAAGGATCCACTCAGACAATCAATCAATACTTCAATTGATCAGTGTTTCCTCAGGTGAACTAGTGTCTGTGTTACTTACAGTGCATCTTTTGGGACCATGTTGATCTACTTCTATCTCCGTCTCTCCTCAACTGGTTATTGTCTCCTTTCTTTCCCTTGGTTTAAAAAAAATATATTTTCTGTCATTCGTTGTGCAGGTTGTCTTAGATTTTGACAGCAGGAGAGCAAAACGCACTCACACGCACGTGAGTGTTACATAACAAGCTCTCGCCTAGTCTTGAAGTGACACTAAAATAGCTGCTTCAGCTTCACACTGTCTTCTCTGTGTCTTTAAAAGCACCAATTAGAGACATTTAATCATTGCACTGGCTGTACGGGCGAGTTACACTCAGTTACACAGCAAAAGAGAGAGTTTCATTTGTCCTCTGCTGTCTCTAGGAAAACCTGCCTGCATTGAAGTGAACTGGAAGCGCCAAGTTCATTTCACTTCTTCTAATGTTTGTCAGCGTGCAAATTTTCAGAACCATTGTTGCATTAAGAAGATAATAAGTCTGTGAAAGCTCCCCGAACATCATTTATCAGTCTGGTTGTTATCCCTCTCCCCGGCAGTCTCCTCCGCTCCATATCTTTATAAGGGAGCTAACCGCTAACCGGAGCTAATGGTTGCTAACAGAGCCTTCAGTTCTCCGTGCCTGTATCCATTAACTGCATTTATGGACTCAAGCCCGAATAAAAGCCTTCATTTTATTAAATTGGCTGTAAAAGTTTAACTACAACTCAGATTTGTTTGAATGAGTGCAACAGGACATATCAGTAGGCTAGGTTTAGGATCCCTAAAACACAGATTAAAACACTTCAAAAAACGAACAATGATCTAACAAACAAAATGAATAAGAATTTACTTTAGGTAGCCCGAGTCTTATGTGATTTAACAGGAGTTGGGAGGAAACGGTGTTGAGATTAATATTAACATGTAACTTTCTCTATGGATCATAATATAGTATTACGGGTATTTTATTTGTTGAACCATTAACATTTGGCAAAAGAAATTAAATAAAGGATTTAATTGACAAAGCACATCATGGCTACACTTTCCTGTCATTTGTTTTAAATTCAAAAAGCAATTTGTTGTATTTTAGAAAGGCAGAACTGAGATTTTAATATCTGTTTATTTATCGCAAGTCAAATCATTATTGTGATATTTAACAACGTTAGGGCATATTGCAAATTTTCCTCATTTCGTGCAGCCTTAATAACTACCCTGAAATTGCGTCAGATGCAGCATTGTGTTGCAACATTTATATATGTATCATCTTTTAGTCTTGTTTAATATGTAAATAGTTATTACTTTGTATGATAAATGATCTGATAACGTTATGTAGTCATTGTTTTCACCTTCGTGTGACTAGTTTATTACTAAACTCAAACCTTTAAGCGCCACGCTGTCACATCCTGCGCCAGTCACCACCACAAGTAAATTCCCAACCTGTGGGAAACGCTGCATACTGTACTTGGAAATGATTAGCCTAGCTTAGCATTAAGACTGGAATCAGGGAGAAACTGGTAGCCAAACGCCATTCAAAGTTGCAACCAAAACAGCCCAAAATACATGATTTCACAAACTGTCAGTGCTCCTTTGATGGCATATTATTGTTCTTTAAATCATTGCAACTGTTGGCTTTTCAAACTGAAGTCGATGCTTGAACACGCCTACAGCTGGTCATACGTGTAGATATTTCAGCACTGAGGCTGCAGCTCTGTGTGATTAGTTAACCAGCTGACACTGAGTAACATTAACGCTCTGAAACGGAGTGTAACTCCTCCAGACAGGGTAGTGATTAAATGTCTCTAATTGGTGCTTTTAAAGATACAGCAAGTGTGGGTGTGTGTGTGTGTGTGTGTGTGTGTGCGTTGCACAATGCGTTTCGCATGTTGAAGTGACACTAATAGGTACACACACAGAAGATCAAGATCACGCCGGTCTTGAGGCTTGAGATTTTTTGGTTTGTGTGCTGAAGACACAATACACCAATAAACTGGAGGTTACATCATGGAGGAAACTGTACTTTCTCTACACCTGTCTGTTTCTCTGACGCTGGAAACATAATCCTGTGCAAAAACACATACATGTATCTGCGGGAAATAAATAATGGCATTATGGGTAACTAGAGGCTGAAGAGCTGACGCACACACCTCGACAATCTCGACAAAATGGCGTGAAATGCTACGGATCAAACAAGCTGTTTGGCTGATCTACTTCCTGTCAGTAGAGGGGTTCACATATAAAAGAAACAACCTTGTGAATGTCTCTGAATGATACCTGTGTGCACATCACTTAAAACCCCTGAAGCTCTGCCTCGCTGAGGAACAACCGACAAGGTAGCCATCAATCAACAAACCAGGACAGAGTATCCACTACACACCAGCAGAGTACAGTGGTGGAATCGGTCCAACTCCCAAACAAACAGGCCTTTGACAACTATTGACAAGCTCTCAGTTGGTCAATGTTTTTTTCTCATGTATCTGTCTTTCTGAAAAGTGTTTTTCGGTCTATGTTACAAGATTGATTGCCTGGCACTGACTTGGTGATTGGCAGATCAAGAGATATCTCAAATTTCCCATTAAACTAAATTTGGTTGAAAAATAAAATCCATTTTATGATGTAACTCTGGGGTTAAGGTTTGGTTAGGTTCAGTCACAAAAATAACGTGAATAGGTTAAGGGACACATCCTCATTTGGGTTAAAGGACTACTTTGTAAAGGATCCGGACCTTCATCCTCATGGTTACGATAATAAACACGGGGTTAAGATTATGCAACGATCCTGGACTGTCGGTTGGGAAACAAACAGCAGCATCCTGTGTTTACGTCCGATGATTTGTTGACTCATCCAAGCCACACGGTCTTTGTCACTCAATATTAGCATCGTCTGACTTTCTCCTTTTCTCCCGCCATAATTAATAAGGCCACCAGATGGCTTTTGCAACGTTCATGTAATATCAGCGTTAGCGTAATTACAAGTTTCAGACTTTTAAATAGCGGTCATGCCAAATTCCAAGTCGTAATTACGACTGTGAAACTCAGATATTTCTGAAAGCTCTCATATCTCTATCTTAGCACTCAACACGGGAGAGCCTGAAAATCAAAGAAATACGGACGCCACACATCAGCCAAAGACAGTCATCACATAACCGTTTCGATGACTCAAATTATCTCTAGGGGTTATTAAGAGGTTAACGCAGCGTTTGTCACAACATTATTTTTTTACAGGTAACAAGTCTTTATATGTCTTATATGACTTTAATTTCAAAGATTATATTTCAACATGTAGTTAGAACATGCTTGACATTGAAACAGTCATTGAAATGCTGTTGAAACAGTGAAATGTAACATTGATATCTATAAAACCTGCACTTTTAACCATATTTAGCTAAGTGTGAAGCTTGATCTCTATATACGCTGTTGACTGCAAATCCCCAAAACCATCCTTAGCTTACTGTGTAGTCTAATGACATTTAAACACCATTTTTAAAAAGATACGACGACGACTAATATATTTGATTTCCAGCTAGAGTGTCCATTAGGTTTTGCGTGGCTTTGAACCCCCACCCCCCCTGTGTTGAGGCCCCACAGCTAGTCAGGAAAAAGCAATTTAAGCGTGTCCACAAACAATTCAAAGCAGTTCTTTGTTTTACTTGAGCAGCAGCGATCCGCTTGTTAACCCTGAACCTGATGTTGTCTACTCAGCTGAAGAGGCTTTCTGCTCCCCTTTGTGAAATCAATTCACCTCAGTATCTCCTCAGGATCTGAGACACTGAGTCTCATCTGTGACTGTCGTCCTACAGCTCTTTGGAAATAATCCCTTTAAACTCCTCTCAGAGGTCCTGGATGGTTTTTGGCTCTGCTTCGCTCACTGCTGGAAATAAAATTCCTCACCTCTGGCTGTTTCCCAACTGCTTTGAAACAGAGTCTGTGTCCTAAATAGACCCCGGTGTTCATCCATTTTGTCCTCTGAACCGCAGAACAACCTCCAAATTACATTTCAGTGCGGAGGTCAGAGAAAGAAATTGTTGCTAAAAGACTTTGGAACTAGATAACATCTTCATTCATTTTCAGTCTGCTTTGCGCAAGCAGCACAGAATCAGCCAACAGAGAGGACATCCACAGAACATCTTTAAAAGACAGAAAAGCTCTAAGAGCAGCCTGATCTGATAGGACAAAAGTAGATGTTGCGTTTTTCATTTGATATGTAAATCTCCTTCCTATTTCTGTAAATGTTATGTTGTTATACAAAATTCAGCCAATGCTTTGAGATGTTTCCACCTGTTTCCAGTGCAAACCAGATGGTATGATTGGAAAATGGTCATCAGTTATTATCAGTAATGGAAAGTATAAATGATTTGTATTCATGCTGGTTGACTAAAAACAGCTGGAAGTCAGTTGTAGTTTGGCCTGCTGATTTTCAGAGTAATAACTCAATCAAATCTGAACAAACAGACCTAGCACATACTTTTTTTTTAGAATCAGTGAGATTAACACTTCCTGATATATAATTATCTATGATGCGTATTGCAAATATCAGTCCATAAATCTGCTTAGAAATCATAGACGATTTTGATAACTCCAGAACCTGCCTGAAAATTATCATTTAAGTTTTCTTCAGTATCAAAGTCGTAATCCAGGGATAGTTGTCTGTACATACATTGGTACACTGCAAAAAGGAGCTGATAATGGCTAATCCTCCATTCTTTTAATGGTGCCAAAATATAAACTTAAAAGTTCAGGGTGAACAGTTGTCTCGATTTTGGCTCTTTTTGGATTTTGGAGTGACAACACTCTGGCTTATTTGTATTTCTTTGAACCAATCCCAATGGTCCTGGGTGGCGCTAGGCCCCAGATGCAGCGACAGTGCCCCTGCAGAATGGAATGCAGAGATAGCGAAAGGGGAGGGACAAAGCCCGACCTCCGGCGTGTGTCTCAGCACTGTACTGCAGGGAAGACAGACCAGTCTAGTGTTAGTACAAAATGTTTTCTTACGTGCAGCTTTAAACAGAGTAAAACATGTTTTTTGTCCCTGTGGACAGGTTAGTGGAGGAGAGAATGGTTCACTGTACGACGTCTTTTTAGTTCAATAATAAAAATAAATTAAAGCCGTAAATCTTCAGTCTATTGCTATTTCTACAGTTGACGTATATTTGGTGTAACGGCCATTATTGAAGCTATTCGATCCTTAGTGGAGTATTGGCTGCATCTTTTGCATCAAATGAAAATGATGTACATGTTCTGTGCATTAAATATGCATTTCCCTCAAATTCAGACTGACCTGTGTTACGTCTTCGAAAACTCTGATCTCCACTAGAAGTTCTGTCAGTTTGTAAAGGCGATTTGATGTTCAGCAAGGGACAAGAGGTTCAGTTTGTTGTGTCATTGCTGCCTCTTTTTTTCTGAGGAAACTTTGTAAAGTCATTGCAGCCTAAGAAAGACTGTCTTCCTCAATTTATTGAATATTAATGTTAAATCCTTTCAAACGGCTCTGAATGAAGTGGACGTACCGACTGACTGGAAGAGACTTGAGCTCTTAGCAGCAGGCAGGCAGCTGACTGGCCTGCAGCTCTGTGAGTGTGTGTGTGTGTGTGTGTGTGTGTGTGTGTGTCTGTGTGTGTGTGCGCGCAAGTGTGTGTGTTTCAGTTAAGTCCATCTGTTGTTTTGTGTCACCCCAAGGCAACGGCATGAGAGACCGAGCGAGAGACAGAGGAAAAAAAGAAAGACGGGAAGAAAAGATACACGTGGAGAAATGATGTGTGTGTGTGTGTGTGTGTGTGTGTGTGTGCGTGTGTGTGTGTGTGTGTGTGTGTGTGTGTTGGTCCTCAGGCGGTGCTGTCTGTGTGTCTCTGCGGATCCCAGATGGAGCCAGAACTCAACAGAACACATTAGTCCACTTGGCGTGTTCACATACACGTTCAGACACACTCAGATATTCAGTGTAATTCTCCTGACAATCGGATCACCTGAGCCGCCGTTCGCTCTGCTGCATCAAGATTTCTGCTCTACCGGAACAGTCAAGTGAATTCCTACGGAAGCCCAAAGAGGCCCCTTATCGCTTTATTAGGTATCTCGACTTCAAGAACGAGGACGAAAAAACCCAACTCCCAGGCTGAGACTACGTTTTTGCAGGAAGTGAAGAAACTCGAGTATCTCTGGGTTTCGTTTGCAAGTGAGGAGAAATGAGGGAAAGTAAAAAAGGAATGAAAGATTGAAAGATTTGAAAGCTCCACTGGATCAGTCATTTCCCAAAATGTTAGATTTGGACTCATTGGCTCTGAGACTTGACATTATCTTACTTACTTGACATATTGAATGGCGTCCAATTGGTGCTTCCACAAACTGAGCTCTCCAACTGAACTTCTTTACATTTAGGAGGAACAGGAAAGAAGTTTAAACATAACTTAGTTCGAGCCAAGTGGAGAGTTAGAATGTAACTAAGTACATTCATTTTTACTATATTAAGTCTTAAATACTGTACAAATAAATACATACATTAATAAATTTGAGGTACTTTACTTAAGTATTTTAATTTTAAGCTACTTTATCATTTTACTCCACTTCAACTCAGGCGTAAATATTGTACTTTTTACTCTACTACATTTGTCTGACAGCTTTAGTTTTTTTTTTTTTTTTCGCTGAACCTTCCTCCACAGCTCTACGGAGGAGGGTCTGGCTACTCCACATAGCATTCTGGGACGGGAGATAAACGTGCTCTGGTTTATTGGCATTTCTTTAAACTAATCAGTCGTCTTGGGCGCTAAGTGCCGGACGGAGCCAGCAACATAGTCTCGGGAGGGAACTTTTTTTGGTGGAAAATGTGTACGTTCAAAAGTTGTTTTAGTCGTGCAACAGAAAACTCAGATTGGAAAGATAGTCTAGCTAGGTGTCTGGATTTACCCTGCAGAGATCTGAGGAGCAGTTAAAGGTGCAGTAGGTAAGACTTATAAAACTAACTTTCTGTCATATTTGCTGAAACTGACCCTATGTTCCAGTAGAACTACATGAAGCAGGTAATAAAAAAAAAAGAATCTGGCTCCTCTGGCACCTCTGTAGTGCGATTTGCAAAAATCCACAGCTCCCTGTTCAGATGCACCAATCAGGGCCGTGGGGGGGGGGAGGGTCGGACTGCGTGTCAATCACAGCTATGCACACACATTCATTCTCCCTTGTGGGGGGAGGGGCTTAGGAGACCATTTTGGGCTTTAGCAGAAAGGGGGGAGGGACTGAGAAGTTGTTGATGTTCACATTTTTTGGCTAAGTCCTGGATCTTCCCAATCCTACCTACAGCACCTTTAACCATAGTCCTCATAACACAAAGAAAGCGGAAGGTAACGGACATCCGGCCGAAAAGAGTATTGATGTGTAGTAATCATCACCTTAACAAAAAAAACATTTAAGTACTACAATAGCAACAGCTAAGAGGTGACATCAGAACAACAGCTGCTTCACACGTAGCATGATATTACTTGCTCTTTTTTACATCCGTCTGTTTTGTGTCTCTTAATTCCCGTCTTTCTGTGCCAACACTTGCAGGTGAAATGTGACTTCCTGCAAAAATGTCATCACAGTTGACTTTTGTTGTAGAGCAAGAAGAGAAGGTGATGCTGAACAAAGTGTTGAGTTTAGTGTGAAATAAGTGATGTTTGTATTCACCGTTTGTATTGTGTTGCCTCGATGTAGATGTAGATGTAAAATACGATCAAAGGTTTTGTTGCCTCAGAATGTAAAGGTTTGTTGCTTCTTTTTAGTCCCCCAACTTTTTTAATTTGCAGCCTCTGAAAAACATTCTCATTGCATCAGAAGTTTTGCTTTTCTGGCAATTTTAATTTACAGACAGTAGAGATATTACAAGAAATGAGGTTGACTCATGCAACAAAGTCCCCAGCTGGACTTGTGAACTCAACAAGACCAAAGAAAAGGAAAAAGACCACCACCGAAACACACATTTATTGATCAGATTTTGTATCTTTTTGCTATCTGGAGCCCATTTTCAGCTGGTATTGTCATGTGATCTGTATCTGGATATCATTATCTTGAAAAAAACACAACTTATTAATGCCAGGTTTGAATGCAGCCCACATCTAGAGGTTAAACTTTAAACTCCACCTTGAAAGATCAATTCAGTTCCCCTCATTGTCACTTTTTGCTGTAAAGGCGAGAAACTTTACAAGACAGTTTTCAGCCCATTCTGACATCTCACCCAGTCAGCATGCCTTGCTTTATGAACACGTCTCTAGCTCGCACCTCCAAACACTCAATATCACAGTTGGTCACTATCTTCAAGGAGAATATCTCCTTTGAATATCTAACGGATGCTTGGGGCAAGGAATTTGGCTCTCTTGAGCTTTAGAAAAAAAAAAGGGCTAAGTAGAATTAAGGATTGTTCTGTCAACGCAAGACATTCAATTTAAAAGTATGCACCGTATAAACTATTCAAAGGTCAAGCTGAACAAAATCTACCCCTCCATTTCCCCTAAATGTGACAAATGTGAGTTAGAGGTCAGGACTTAACTCTTTTGGTCATGCGCCTAAATGCATAAGTTCTGGGAGAAGATATTTCAATGGTACAGGGTAATACTTGGGAAGTAATACTTGGGAAAATTACACTCAAAGGTGTCCTGACTGTAATTTCGCAATACTGGGCTGTTCTGAATACTACTTTCAACTGGCCCTCATGTTTGACATGGTTGCAGGGTTATTTTGAGGGAATGGAAATCTTCATCCCCTCCTCGTTACTAGTACTTGGTATTTCTAAAGGCCTTTACACACCGGGGGCATGACGAATGAACAGCATGAAAAAGCTAAATAATCACCTGTGAATATTTCACATCAATAATATTTAGGCCAGCAGTGATGCAAATTTGTGACAGTTAAAATGACAGAATAAAAGTTTAGAAAAAAGGCACCAGCTACCACGGACAGTTCCAGACATATTTCAGGGACACTTTGTGGTACTTCTGGAGATACTGCTAAAGTGAAAGAGAGAGAGCGAGAGAGAGATATGATAGTGAGAGCAGACGAGAGAGAGAGCAATCAGAGTTAAGTGTAGCGGTGAAGATATCAAGTGAATGTCCATCCATCCATCTATCCATCCATCCATCTTCATCCGCTTATCCGGTATCAGGTTGTGGGGGTAGCAGCTCCAGCAGGGGACCCCAAACTTCCCTTTCCCGAGCAACATTAACCAGCTCCGACTAGGGGATCCCGAGGCGTTCCCAGGCCAGGATGGAGATATAATCCCTCCACCTAGTCCTGGGTCTTCCCCGAGGCCTCCCCCCAGCTGGACGTGCCTGGAACACCAGGGGGCATCTTACCAGATGCCCGAACCACCTCAACTGGCTCCTTTCGACACGAAGAAGCAGTGGCTCTACTCCAAGCTCCTCACGGATGACTGAGCTTCTCACCCTATCTCTACGGGAGACGCCAGCAACCCTCCTGAGGAAACCCATTTTGGCCGCTTGTACCCTGGATCTTGTTCTTTCGGTCATAACCCAGCCTTAATGACCATAGGTGAGGGTAGGAACGGAAACTGACCGGTAGATTGAGAGCTTTGCCTTGGCTCAGCTCTCTTTTCGTCACAACGGTGCGATAAATTGAATGTAATACCGCACCCGCTGCGTCAATTCTCCGACCAATCTCCCGCTCCATTGTCCCCTCACTCTCGAACAAGACCCCAAGGTACTTGAACTCCTTCATTTGGGGTAAGGACTCATTCCCTAACTGGAGAAGGCACTCCATCGGTTTCCTGCTGAGAACCATGGCCTCCGATTTAGAGGTGCTGATCCTCATCCCAGCCGCTTCACACTCGGCTGCGAACCGATCCAGTGAGTGCTGAAGGTCACAGGCCGATGATGCCATCAGGACCACATCATCTGCAAAAAGCAGCGATGAGATCCCCAGCCCACCGAACTGCAACCCCTCTCCACCCCAACTACGCCTCGATATCCTGTCCATAAATACTACAACCAGGATTGGTGACAACGCGCAGCCCTGGCGGAGGCCAACTCTCACCTGAAACGAGTCCAACTTACTGCTGAGAACCCGGACACAGCTCTCGCTTTGGTCGTACATAGATTGGATGGCCCTGGGAAGGGCCCCCCTCACCCCATACTCCCGCAGCACCTCCCACAGTATCTCCCGGGGGACCCGGTCATACGCCTTCTCCAGATCCACAAAACACATGTGGACCGGTTGGGCATACTCCCAGGCTCCCTCCAGGATCCTTGCGAGAGTAAAGATCTGGTCTGTTGTTGGTCCGTTGTTGGTCCGTATGGAATCCGCATTGTTCCTACCTGAGGTTCGACTATCAACCGAACCCTCCTTTCCAGCACCTTGGAGTAGACTTTACCGGGGAGGCTGAGAAGTGTGATACCCCTGTAATTGGCACACACCCTCTGGTCCCCCTTTTTAAAAAGGGGAACCACCACCCCGGTCTGCCACTCCTTAGGCACCGTCCCAAACTTCCACGCAATGTTGAAGAGGCGTGTCAACCAAGACAACCCCTCCACACCAAGAGCTTTAAGCATTTCTGGACGGATTTCATCAATCCCTGGGGCTTTGCCACTGTGGAGTTGTTTAACTACCTCAGCAACCTCCACCAGGGAAATTGATGCCAATCCCCTCATCATCCTCCAGCCCTGACTCTACCATAGAGGGCGTTTTAGTCGGATTTAGGAGTTCCTCAAAGTGCTCCTTCCACCGCCCTATTTCCTCCTCAGTTGAGGTCAACAGCATCCCATCCTTACTGTACTCCTGAGGTGGCGAACGGTTTTCCAGAAGCACCTTGGTGCCGACCGAAAGTCCTTCTCCATGTCTTCTCCGAACTTTTCCCACACCCGCTGCTTTGCCTCTTTCATGGCAGAGGCTGCAGCCCTTCGGGCCCTTCGGCACCTTGCAACTGCCTCCGGAGTCCTCTGGGATAACAAATCCCAGAAAGACTCCTTCAGTCAGACGGCTTCCCTGACCACCGGTGTCCACCACGGTGTTCGTGGGTTACCGCCCCTTGAGGCACCTAAGACCCTAAGACCACAGCTCCTCGCCGCAGCTTCAGCTTCAGCTTCCATTTGATAGAAAACATTTTTTTGGGACCATAGAGAGCCTATGAAGTTGAGTACTACATGCAACTAGCATTGTTTTTGAACTATTCCTTTAATGGCACTTTGGACCTTAGACAGGATTGTGGACCAAAGAGTCAGACAGACGGATGGACATCTTCGTCTCTTAATGGAACAGAAAACTAAATCATTCTTTTTTTAATGAATGAATGCCTTTATTGTTGTTGCATGTTTCAATACAACAACATTTTTCTGTCTCTCGAACACACACTCACATCCTTATTATCTTCATCTGTCTGTACAAGGCAGTTTTCCCTCTGTCCCTTTAAATCTGCATCTCAGCTCATCATTTCTCTCTCTCAGGAGAGCTCGATGCCCTGCATGACAACAGATGGAGCCCTGAGGCACTGGGAACACACACATACACACACACACACACACACACACACACACACACACACACAGAGCTGGCAGCAGTGGGGTAGGAGGCAAGCTGTGGTAAAGACTGATGTCAACATCAGTATGAATGCACACACACACACACACACTCACAGAGAGAGCCCTTGGTTATGTGGATATATGCAGATGAACGGGGGTGAACACACACAGCAGATTTATAGTGGAGGAATGCACTCAGTCTCTGCTGACACACACACACACACACACACACACACACACACACACACACACACACACACACACACACAGACACACAGTCTCCAACACACAGACAGAAAAACAGGAAATATCTGACTAGATTTAAAACAGAAAATCTAATCAAAAGACGGATTCACACAGAGGGAGTTTGCTCTCTTTGCATTTATGTATTTACCACAGTTCACACTTGAATTTTGAGCTAATTTGAGTTACAGAAGTTCAGAAACACTGAGCTGGGAGGGCATTTGGGGATTTTGGGACCACTCTTTGGCACAATATCAGTGTTTTCCTCTGGTGACTCCATCCATCCATTTGAGTCTGACTCCTGCTCAGCAAAACGTAAAGTCATAATACACCTTCCCCCCATCAACTTTCTTTATCAACTCGTGGAGGATCACCAAGCAAACCAAGGCATGCTGGGAGATGTAGTCCCTCCTGTGTGCCCTGGGTCTGTCCTAACAACAAGTCAGAGGATCACTCAAACTGGCTGATAAACTGACAGCCTTTAATCATCCACTCCTGAATAAGATGGTGAGATACAGCAAGTCTGACACATGGGGCGGCTGCTTTATCCTCACCTTCACGCAGTGGCGGAACGTAACTAGGTACATGTACTCAAGTACTGTACTTCAGTACAAATTTGAGATACTTGTACTTTACTTGAGTCTTTTCTTTTCATTGCACTTCTGTACTTCTACTCTACATTTCAGAGAGAAATATTGTACTTTTTCCTCCGCTATATTAATATGACCGCTTTAGTTACTAGTTACTCTACAAATTAAGATTTTTACACACAAAACACATGTAGTTTATAAACTATGATGTTTTATTATAAATTAAACTACCCAACAATATGCAGGCCTTCAAGTCCAGCTGAAATTATTAGACCATTAAACATTTAGTTGATTGACAGAACAGTTTGGATAATTTCCAGTTTCTAAAATGTGGGGGATTTTCTGCATTGTGTAGTTTTACTTAACCTACTTATACTTTACGTACATTTTCCTGGTGATACTTACATATTTTTACCTAAGTAACATTTTCAATGCAAGACTTGGACCAATCAGGAGTGATTTTACTTGTTTAAAAGTAGTGGCTTCAGCCAATAGTGAGTGAGGAAATTCAAGCCAGGCCAGACATTTTCTGGACAGGCGCGGTGCTATTCATATGCTAATTAGTCCAGACACTCTCTGGCCAGGAGAGGTTTCGTCATATGCTTATTAGAGCCATTTGCACCTCCGCGGGAGCTCTCCACATACGTCATGGTTCTTTTCCGACAATATGTGGCACAGACGAACGCAACATTCACAGCCTGTAAATTGTTGTTAACTGCCAAAAATTAGGGAGATTTACGGGCGTTTACGGGGACGAAAATCCCACTTTTCATGCAGTGGATGTTTGTCTCTGTTCCCGAGTCACAAACTGAACCAGAGTGGACAGTCTTCACAGTCAGGGCCCCGAGGCTCTGGAACAACCTGCCCGAGGCAAAAAGGCTGCTTATCCTGATTTTCTTTTCTTTTACTTGAATTGTCTTTTTTTCCAACTTATGTTTGGTTTTGATGTTTTGCAGTATAATATAATGATTTATAATTCACTGATTTAAATGTGTTGCCCTCTGTGAATCTACTTTGTAACCTGGGTTTTGAAAAGCTATATAAATAAGGAATATTAGCCTGATTATATTACAAGAGCACCACAGAGAGCCCCCTACCCATTTGTGTCACGGTATGGTTGGAGTGCAAAGCTTTAACCCCAGAGATACTGTGGCAGAAAAAGTTGAAAATATCTATAGTGGCCATCTGCAACTAATGCAGAGTGCCAGCATACTGGACGACCAATCAGGAGCTGTATCTGGCTCGTATATTATTGACACTTTTGGCTAGGTTCTGGGAATTTGGGCACGGGTTGACTTGTAGTGAGAATCAGCTCCAGTTAGTAGCACACAGCTAAGCTTTGGGCAAATATTGACACCTGGAATTAGACCAGCATACTGATTCTGGTGCGTCATTGATCACAAGTCTGGCAGAAGTCCAACAGCCAGGTGTGCCAGGTTTACTGAAGGGCATGGTTTAGCAAAGACATTTTTGCTACCTGGGTCTGAAGCATCTTTAACAGTAGCACCAGGGTCTGTAGTGGTTTTCAGAACATTTGGACCAGAAGAACCCAATTATCTGACAATATATATCTCCAGACTACTACACTCCTCAACACACTGTTCAAACACATAGATTGACCTGATGATGGCGCTAAATGAAACATTAAGGGATCACCTGTGATTACAATTCATCCTGAGGGAAACATAAATGTCACTACCAAAATGGCAATTGGTCCTATAGTTGTCACAAAAAACACAAACATCAGGCTGGTCCTAGAAAGACCATCATCTAGGAACCATGAATTGCTGACAATCCATTTGGTAGACGTTGAGATATTTCATAAGTCAAATTTACATACACTGATGGCAGTATGGGATTCATCTTCTGTGGGCCATGGACATTAATGGCAATCCATCTAAAAGTTCTTGAGATATTTCAATCTGAACGGACTGGAAGACATTGCCATCCCTACAGTATAGCCGCTAGCATGGCTAAAAAAGACAATTCTCTAAGAATTGGTGGGCTCCTTATGATATTACTTTCTTCTTCCACATGCCATGTATTGCACCAACTATGCATCTGGTTTGTAGGGCTCTGTTCTAATTGGCTGTGTTGGTATAGCAGAACATATATGTTGCCAAACATGACATCTAATGGTTTCTACACCTATGGTGTATACCTGCAACATTTTCTACCTGCTGTCTTTTATTGAATACGAGTTGTTTGCCTGTAATCGCTACACCAAATTGCAAATGCGAGTTAGTCTGGAACCTCTCAGTTTATTTTTGATTTCCAAAGGGGCATTGTCAAAGGACATAGATCAAAATGCCTCTGGACGCAGTTGGTTTTCAAAAATGCCGTGCTCCTTTTTACTGTGTCCCGGCTCCCTGGGTGAGCAAGCCAAAAAAAGAGGATCAGTATCACGTATTCTGCATAAACCGTGAAGGCTCTGCAAGTTGTTAGTCATCGTCTGAAAGGGTCTGACCGGCTGGAAGTCTATCTAAATTGTAGGGGGACCAGACACATCTGCCAGAGAAAATCATCTGGTTCCCAGGCTAGCTGTATTGATCAGAGTGTAGTCTGGATCAACAACATTCATTTCCAGAATAATCGCAGGAACATCCGGCGCTGTGTGTTGCCATTGTCTAACTCCGTTCTCTTCAGGAAACAACAAACCTTGAGCTAGCAAGCTACATGCTGAAAATGGCAAGTTTTGAAGAAAATTTGGATGGTGCAACAAGGCAGGCCTGCTTGATTGATATAGATGAAGTACACATGACGACACACTGGTAAGACCATGTATCTAGCTAATTCAAATAGCTCACGTTACTGTATTGTGTGAACAGTTAACTTCATTTAATATTGTATGTGGCATTTTCTTTTGGGGGCTGCAAATGTTCCACCAAAACAAGTTCCTTCCCGAGACTATTTTGCAAAGGCACCATCTCGGCAACCGGAGCTTAGCACCGCCCAAGGCAATCATGATCGTTTTAAAGAAATGCACAACAACCCAGAACGTTTTTTTCCCCTCCTATCCCAGAATGCATCTGTGGTGTAGCTAGACCTTACTCCACAGCGCTGTGGAGATAGGTCTGGCAATGCGAGACTACTCAGAGTGTTATGTAGTATGTTCTATGCTTGGAAATGCTGTATTGTTTTGTTACAGCATAAATATTTTGTTCCATTACATCATTGGAACAAATTGTATCTCCAGTGTAAGAGACTTTCACATTCTCAGACAATTTGTTTCTAGACTCCCAACTCTAGTAGGCTCCTAACACAAATTAAAATCCTTTGGAAGATGTCAACACTTCCCTGTAATCCAGTTAAAGCCAGGCCTTTTCTGAGTTCTTGACAAGTTGACAACTTTGATATACAAGGTTTTCACCTGATATCTTTGGTGCCACCTGGTATGGCCGAAGTGACATCACCTTTAGCTAATCATGAAACGGCCTTTTAACGCTAATATCAGTGTTAAAGGGGTGATAGAATGCAAAACCAAGTTTACCTTGTCATAGTTGAATTACGACAGTTTGGTGGGTAAAAATGACATACAGAGAACCTCAAAGTCCCATTGACACCTCTATCCTATGCAAATCTCACAATTTGAAACTGCTGCTAAAAACGGGTGAATCTCAACAAAGCTAAAAGTTGACGTCAACTCGGTGGCTGTACCTTATTTGGCTCTTCCTTGTACCTTTGTCACGCCCCAACATTCACATAGGCCACTGATCTGGGACCAGTTTGTCTTGTGAATCTAGGTCGTGCAGATCTCAGAAATTTTATACATTGTCCGTCTGCTATTTCATCACTAAAATAGCTACAATCAAACAATCAACTACGTCGAAGTCAAATATGGGCCGTTTTACGAAAATTGATGGCTAATTGCAAATTTTGTCCGACTGTGTGTCGGAGTTCAGGAGCTCCGCAGGCTAACGTGACAGCGGCCGCTGCTGCCTCAGTTGCTGCCTCGCCGCCTGGCCTGTCCTCCTTCACAGACCCCGGCCTGCTGTGAGCTAGATGGAGCTCCGTCCCGGCCGGCAGCCCGCGGCGCTCCTTACCCGTGCAAAGTCACCGTTTCTGGGTTACTGGACTACCAAATGCCGCTGCCCTGACGGAGCTCCAGGGCCTGCAGCTCGTTGCTCTCCCTCCCCTCTTCCTGCTAAATAGCCGGTGTGTGTGTGTGTGAGTGAAAGCGCGGTCAGCGAGATTGTTAGGCCCGCAATCTGTTGTGGAGCATTATAACTTCAAAAAACCACAGGTTCCAGTTAATTATCTTATAATGGATATGTGTGTTGAGTTATTTAAACAAACGATCAGGGAAATAAATACCTCGTCCGCGAGTCTCATTGATAGAGCCTGCGGTGAGCTGGATGGAGCTCTATCAATGAGAGCTAGCTAGCCTCCTCCTAACGAGACCTCTGAAATTCACAAATATGCATTAAATTGAAATCGGACACAAGTGTTAGCTTTGTGAGACCTTAGGGTAGATGTGATATAAATGCCGTGACGAAATTCAAAGTGTATATATACTAAATTTATGCCGAAAGTGTACCCGGGGTCTGTGAAAGGACAGGCCGGGCAGCGAGGCAGCAACCCAGGCAGCACCGGCCGCTGTCACGTTAGCCTGCGGAGCTCCTGAACTCTGACAAACAGACAAAATTTGCATATAAGCTAACAATTTTCGTAAAACGGCCCATATTTGACCTCTACATAGTTAATTTCTCGCATAAAAAAGTATCAGAAGTGAATTTAGTAATGAAATAGAAGAACAATGTATAACATTTCTGTGCAGTGTGTGTGTGTGTGTGTGTGTGTGTGTGCTTCGCTCAACCAATCAGCGCGCAGCTTATCTAAATATTCATGAGCATACCATATAAGTCATTTCAATCAGGCCAATTTTACAGTGTTGCATTATGGCCCATAGAACAGCACCTGGGCCATTTTCAGCCCAACCAATGTTACATACCCTATTAGGAGACAGGACCAGTGTGAAATACCCTATATAATCATTCTATCACCCCTTTAAGGTCAGGAAGGGAAGTAAATGTCAAACCTAATCTGAGCAGATGGAAATAAACAGGAGGCTTTGACTGAAAGTGAATTTATAATGTGATTAATATATGTGGACAGGAAGAAAGTGTCTGACATATATAATATGGAGCCACATCGATCATATTAGCCCGTTTGGGTGTGGAGAGGAAAAAAGGAAATGTACCACTGTGACACAGCTAATTGATTCTTGCAGGACAGAAGTATAAAACACAAACAATTATGAAGACAGAAGAAGGATGACAGGAAAAGCGAGAGGAAAGAAGGGAGTATAAACACCAAACAGGGTCACATAGAACTGTACAATATTTTTTGGGAAGTAGAACTACTGCTGAGAGGCTGAAAGCTTAACAGCATGAACCAAAACCTGCAGCCCAGAAAGAAAGAAAAAAATATCCCAATGTTGCACAAAATACTATAAAGTCTAATAGGAACCAGGATAAAGGATCCACCAATCATCGCAAAGTGAGGATGCTGAAAACAACAGATAGCTCCTTTTGGCCACAGGTACTTTTTCCAGAACCCTTTTTCAAGAACTCAGGAGCTGGACACCCATTTTAAATACAGGAACTTTAAGTTTTCAATCCTGGCCCCCCCAAAAAAAAGTTTCTGGTAGGAATAGGAATGATAGGATAGGATAGGAACAGGAACCATCAGGGTGGAGTTCCCAGTGCTGAACGTCACTAGCTGGTCAAACACAGGCCTTACAACTACTTCATCTTGCCTTCAACATTCATTCATCTTGCAAACTAACATTAGTTATTGTACCTAAAGCCCCTTTCACACATGCACTGCACCCCTGAACTTATCTAGACATTACCCGGAGGAGCTGTATGTGAGTACGCAAATGTCCAAATCAGTTGAACTGAACATTAAACCCTGCCAGCACCCTAGTACAAAGTCTATGTAATGTCCGATTGAGCCCATGTGTGAATAAAGCAGGTTATTCTTCGGAGAATTTACCACCAGCGAGTGGGCGTGTTGATGACTTTTCTATTTTGCGGCGGCTGCGAAATGGAAAGAAAACCTCCGAGGGTGAAGAGAATGATTAACTGGAGGGATGGCGAGATTCCGGAACTTCTGTCAGTAAGAGCAGACACCAAAATTCAAGGAAGGGCAAGACACTTTTGGTTTCAAGTGCCATTTCGACTACTTTCAATACTTTAACTTCACGTCTCAGTTTAATTCATTCATGTGCACCATGCAACATCAGCTGTTACTATCATACAAATTTATTTTAAAAAGCTTCAATAACCAGCTACCTCATGAGTCTAACAATAAGCAGGGACAGAGTTGGCATAAAGTTTCAGTACAACAAGGTGCAGTCCTTACTTTGATGCCTAT